>NC_073377.1:158710924-159010924 GCF_028641065.1 Leucoraja erinaceus
GATGAGTGTGTGGCTAGGATGGTGTGGGTCTTTGATGATACCGCCAGCCTTTTTGAGGCAGAGACTGCGATAAATCCCCTCGATGGAAGGAAGGTCAGAGCCTGAAGAGTATCTTAACCTGGATAAGGAATAGATAATGGAGGGGGTGCAATCCAAGTAAAGGTCAGCTTCATAATTTTCCATAACACAAAACCACATAATCTGCACATCAAGAAACTAATTGAGAAAAATATTTTTTAAACTTTCTTTCATATAAATTCTGTGAGAGCAAATTTTATTTAGCGTCAATTTTGTTTTATTTTGCTATCCAAAAATTTTATACAGCTTTTGGATAGCAATGTGTACATACTGTAAGAGGAAATTTTGGTTGCCTGATCGACCGTTAGGTGGGGGGTTACCTGATAGTGCTTTCTTTTCCTTCTGCTTCACTGTATCAAAAACACCTCTAATTTCTGCCAGTTCTGCCAGTCTATAGGGGGGTTGCACATAAGGTCACTGGGTGCTTGACGCACGGAGCCGCTCAATCCATCTGGAGGACATCCGTAACTTCCGGTATATGTTATTAATGCAAGAAACGCGTACTTTCCTACCTGTTAAAAACCGCCAAAATGTTGATTTTTTGCGCTGTACAAAATTGTGGAAGTCGGGGTAAGTGTGAGAGACATGTACCCAACTTCAGAATTCCAAAAGTGAAGCGAAATGAAGGTAAAGAGAAGCGAGAGCTGAAGGGACAACAGCAGCTAAAGTGCTTGGCGAAAATTGGCCGTGCAGATATCGGAATTGAAAATATTGGGAATTATCGCGTTTGCTCACTGCATTTCATCAACAGTAAGGCATTATTTGTGGTTTTTCTTGATTCCTTTGGTATCGAAAAAGTCTCAGAAGTGATAAATCTGGCTGTAAGTTTTGCTTCAGAGGCGTTTTCTTTCTGAATGTAAAAACCCACTTGAGTGATGCAGTTTGTGAGCAGATGGCCAATGTTCGCTAAGCACTCTGTCTGTTGTTGTCCCTTCAGCTCTCGCTTCTATCTACCGCCATTTCTCCTCATTTTTGGAATTCTGAAGTAGGCTAAATGTCTCTCACGCTTATCCCGACTTCCATAATTATTTACAGCGCAAAAATTGACAATTTCGGTGGGTTTTAACGGGCCCGCTACGCTGGAAACAATGGTAAGTGCTTATCTGCAGTTCATCGCGTGTACTCCACTTTGAGTAGCGTAGCAACAGTACGGGTCATGGGTTGTGACCCGACTGCCGTGAAACCTCCCTATTTCTACGTCTCTATCTGTTGTTATTATTGCACTATTATTGTTTGTTTTTTATGTGTATATATGTGTATATGATATTTGTGTATGGGTGGGTATGGGTATATATATATATATACACACTGAACTTTTTTTTCTTCGTGTATCATATTGTTTACAGTGTACATATTGTTTACGGTGTTTACATATTCTGTTGTGCTGCTACAAGTAAGACTTTCATTGTTCTATCTGGGACATATGACAATCTCTGAATGCTTTCAAGGGAGAGTTAGATAGATAGATAGTTAGAGTTAGTTAGAGCTCTTAAAGATAGCGGAGTTAGGTGGATATGGGGAGAAGGCAGAGAGTTAGTTAGATAGTTAGATAAAACTGTTAAAGCTTAGGGGGATATGGGGAGAAGGCAGGAACGATGTACTGATTGTGGATGATCAGCCATGTTCACATTGAATGGCAGAATGGCCTACTCCTGCACCTATTATTGTCTATTAAAACACTGTTTACACTTGATTCCCTCCGAAGATACTACCCGACTTGCTGAATATTTACAGATTTTCTTCAAGTTTTTATTTGCGCACAAAATTTGTCCCAGTTTAGATACTGTTTAGATATATTTACATATATTTATATTGACTCCAGCATTTTGTGTCTATCTTCGGTTTAAATGAGCACCTGCCGTTCCTTCCTACATATTTAGATACATTTACATGTGGAGAGCAGATTTTGTACTAGGCAAAGACAGCGGGTGGGATGTTTAGGTTACAAGTCTGGCCTGAGCATGGTGTTTACCTGATGGTCGGTCTGTCGGTGGGTCGTGTAGATGAGTGGGTGGGCTCAGCTTTAACCCGGCGCCGCGCGCTAACAGTCAACTAGTTTGAATGATCTTTGGTTTGGACTCGCGCACGCGCCAGCGAGCGTTCCAACCGTTGTGTGCTCAAACCGTCGCCCAGCAACGGGAACGCGGGCCCGCCGCCGCTGAGCGCCCGCCCACCCCGGACCGGACCGGACCGGACCGGCACCTGATCAGACCAGACCGGACCAGCACCAGACCGGGCTAGCACCAGACCAGCGCCAGCACCTGACAGGACCAGAACCTGACCAGCACCTGAGCAGCCCGGACCAGATCAGACCAGCACCAGACCAGAACCAGCACCTGACCAGATCAGACCAGCACAGACCAGCACCAGCACCACCAGCACTGGACCAACACCAGCACCAGCACCAGACCAACACCAGACCGGACCAGACCAGCACCAGACCACACCAGACCAACACCAGACCGGACCACACCAACACAGACCAGCACCAGACCAGCACAGACCACACCACCAGATCAACACCAGACCACACCAGATCAACACAGACCAGACCAGCATAGCACAGACCACACCAGCACCAGCACCTGACCAGATCAGACCAGCACGGACCAGACCAGCACCAGACCGGACCAGACCAGCACCAGACCTGACCAGCACCAGACCAACACCAGACCAGAACCAGACCAGCACAGACCACACCAGACCAACACAGACCACACCAGACCAACACAGACCACACCAGACCAACACACTACACAGACCACACCAGACCAACACAGACCACACCACATCAACACAGACCACACCAGCATAGCACAGACCACATCAGCCCAGCAACACACCAAACCAGCAACAGACCAGGCCAGCACAGACCCTCCCCAACACCGGACCATCTCAGATCGTCTCAGGCCATCCAGATCATCCAAGACCATCGCAGGCCCTCCCCAGACCATCCCAGCTCATCCCACTGGTGAGTGAAGGGCCTTGCCAAGTTAGCCACAGCCAACTACCCAGTTTGCTTTCTCTCTCTCTCTCCGTCCCTCCCTCATCCTAGTTCTCCGACTTCAGTCCTTCTGATTAATATTACTGATTATATGCCTCCTTGTCACTTTACCCTCAGCCAACAATTTCTTGAACATTGGCTGATTTGATCTGTCTTCAGATAACCTTCAGACACCTTCAGATAACCTTCAGACACCTTCTATAATAGCTCTAGACTCCCTCTCCTCAGATTCTCAGTTTGAAGGTGTCTATTTATAGTGAACGCATTGTTTATGGGTCTATGAACCATAGTGACTGGAGGTCATTATGGGCTTCAAACTGGGGATCAACATAAAAAGCTGGAGTAACTCAGCAGGCCAGACCATCACTGGAGAGAAGGAATGGGCGACGTTTCAGGTCGAGACCCTTCTTCAGACTCTGATTCAGAAGAAGAGTCACTCCAGCTTTTTGTGCCTATCTTCACTTTAAAACAGTATCTGCAGTTCCTACACGTTCACTATAAAAGTGTGTACATCTGATACCACACTAAATTGAGAGCGAACAAAAAGCAAACCAATGTAATATTCCGAATATCCAAATAAATGTGGTTAACATTATTGCAATGTTCGTAATAAAAGTAACAGGAAAATATTTCAGAGCTTAAAAACATATGCTCTTTATTTTTGGGCTATTTTAACTAATGACATGCAGCTGCGAGTCATACAAATATCTCCAGGTTAGAGGGAACAGTTAGCAAACTTCCTGAACTTGACTGGAAACAAACTTATTATGGGAAGGATACAATTACAGCGACGTGCACTAATATAACAAAGCAAAATGTCCTAAATTGGGAATGTTCTGAACTTTCTAGAATTGAACATTAATCCCCTGGGCACACCTGCCATTAACCTCAGTAAAAAATATAAGTAATCGTACGTTTTAATTTCTTTAAACGATTTTGTTTATTGCCCATAAGATATTGGAGATGGGAAAAGCCTGCTTGACTGGTTGCAGGTGGTAGGTCATTTACTGAAATTTTAGGAACTCATCCAACCATTACTGGCAATCATCTCTCAAAATTATTCCTGAGGCTACAGCAGTAATTGGAAGATGAGGATGCAGGCTTTAGGGAAGCGCTGGGGAGAAGTTTAGGGAATGGATCAGCATTTAAGCTGCTGAAGACATAACCAGGTAAAATTGCCATGTGAAATTGGTCAGAATTAATGAGCTCGGAGATCTGAGGGTTGTAAGTGAGTTTGTAGGCTTTGAGGGAAAGGCCTTGGAGAAATTTAAAAAGCAATGAGGTGAATTTTAAGATCAAGGCATTGCTGGCAGGGTAACCATGTTAGATCATGAACAGAGAGAGGAATGATGGACTGGAATAGAATAGAAATCCATTGACACGGCAAATATTTTCACTGATATTGGAATTAGTGGTTAAGGCATGGGAATGTGACTAGTTGAGTCTAATCTAGGCACTCCACAAATTTGGGAAAGTAGTCATGAAGTATACTTCCATCCTCTTTTCTTGTCCTTACAGATTTTTGACCCTCCCAAGGCCTAGATCAGATTTGCAACATGTTTCCCAGTTCTCAAAGGATTTGATCATCACTACTCCATTCCCTACTTTAAACAGACTTCTTACACTGCCTGACTCCCACCATAAGACCCCAATTGTAAGTGGCATCTCAAATCTACTACCCCCAATCCTAATGGGATTTCAAACACTGCCTCACCTGCTTATTTCCAAATCAAACGTCTGAATTCAGACTTCTCTCTCCCTCAACCACTTCACTATTGGACTTAACATGACACTTTGCTTCAAGTATTTCACGCATGTACCAGGAGATGAACTTCCAGGTCAGTGCCTGCCAGGATAGAAGCAGCAGAGTTTCTGAGTACAAGTATAGGGAGGATGGGGGTGGGGGGAGGGGGGTGTAGGGAAGGGGGAGGTGTGTGGGAGGGGGGAGGGGGTTGTAGGGGTGGGGGGTTGTGTGGGGGAGGGGTGTGGGGAAAGGGAGGGGTTGGGGAAGGGGGTCCATGGTGGGGGAGGGGGGGGGGGCTCGCACTCTGCTCACCCCACACCTTCAGCTTTTGGCCTCACGCAGTAGATCCCGGTCCCACTCCGGCTTCACTCAGAGGCTTCCAGTTCAACTCAGCAGTTTCCAGCTGGTCGTGCTGATCACCACAGAAGCAGCCCAGTGGCTGCTCTCTCTCCGCGAGCTGCTGACTCTCCTTGAGCTGCACACTCTCCACAAGCTGCCTAACATACTGCACCCCTTCAGCTTTTTATTCTCCTCGCCGTGTTATTGACAATGGGTTCTGGAAGGGGCATTTTTTTTATGATTTGTAAACCTTCATAACTTTTGTACTATTTCACCGATCAGAACAAAACTTATTTGACTTACAGCAGAGTAGAATGGTAAGGTGGCAAAAAATCGTAGCGCTATGGGGGATCGTTTTTGCGCAAATTTAAATGCAACCTAGACCGGAAGTGGTCAAGATGAGAGTTTTAGTAATAGTATAGATAGATAGATGGTCCATATGGAACCAGAAGAAGGTAGTCCCATGCAGTTGGAATCTGAAGGAAGGAAGCTGGAGCAGGATTCGGTGCTCGACTGTGTCAATATAATAGTTTTAGGTTCTAAGGAGCAAAGGAGGAGAGGGATTAGTGGACCATTTGCAGATCATTAAAGATGCATTACCAATTGAAGGGCTGGAGGAGATTGCACATAGTGGTGAGGAGTAAAATCAAAATGTTCAATCTATGTGTTGAAGGAGAAGAGTTTCAGGAATGTCAGAAGGCCAGGGAAGAAAGAAAGAATAAATGATCAGAGCACAGTATAGGAGAAGATGATCTGCAGGAAGTCTGAATGAGTTGGGAGAAGTTTAAGATTCTGATATATAGAGCATTGAGAAAGCTGAGGCTGAAGGGAATAATGGCTTGGTGAGTTTCTGCTCCCTTAGATATGTGGTAGACAGCTGGTATTTCTGGATGCAGATAGAGAATAGAATAGATGGAATATGAATGCAAATACATCTTGCTTAGGTTTAAATTTGAAGTGAAATTCAATGCAAAATCATTATTTGCATTTAAACTTTCAGCAGCAGGGCATTTTGCAGTCCAAAATTCTTCCATGCTCCAGTCCTCCTCATATAATGTTGTAAATTTGCCAGCCGTCAGACAAAATTGTTCGAACAAACTTTCCAAGAGGTCTGAAAGGCTTGGAAAGACGCTATGAAGTGGCAAGAAAATGATTTAGTCACAAGTTTAAGGGGGTAATGATTCAAGCAACCTGTAGGGGGAGCCAAGATACTTTAAAATAAAAAAAATAGTCTCTTCATTGTTCCAGTTTCTCAACAATTGGATACAAAAAAACTGAATATTCCTGGGGAAAATGTTCAATTGTCACTATATATTAAAATATAAAAACAAATGTATTTTTGCCCAGTTGTTTTGAACTGTATCTGTAATGGAAAATATGTTGAATGGAAAGAACAAAGAATCTTAAAATAATAATAATACTTGATAATACTGGATTAATTATGCAGTGAAAGAATTCAAAAGATCTAAGGAACACTCACAATGGATTTCTCTCCTGTGTTCTTTATCATCTGTTTCTCATTATATGAACCTTTCTACAATTTCAGATAATGTTGCTTTAATCATTCGTGATTATGAAATCAAGGATCATGATTTCCATATGTGTGGTCTGCAGCTACAGCAAAGCAAAGGATAGCAAGTGCCAATTCATCAGCAAGAAAGGTTACAGACAAGTTCTGCTGCAGAGGACTCAATTGGGGTACTTTGATCTGGCAAACTAGAGAAGAAGGGTTGACTGATGCGCTCAATGAAATTCCAGATGATTTGGCAGAGCAGTCAGGAAGTCTGATGTCAGTCTCACGGAACACGAAGCACCAAACTCACACAGAGATTTGGAAAGAGCTTGAATCACATATTTACCAGTCTAGGAAATTGGTGTACCTATGATCCCATTCATAATGCAGCTTTTGATGGCCATGGTCACAGTTTCTACCATAGTATAAGCACATCTGTCAACCCTATCCCTGTCCTTCTCCATTCACCAACATGCAACAGTAAAAGTTCCAACAATTCTGTTTGCAAGGTCATGTTGCTGCAGCAAGCAGCCCAGCAATTTATCTTTACAGTGAATTAATAGATTTTCCATATCGTTTGCATGTGAATAGACTGTAATATACATACTATGGAGAGCACTGACTGCTATAATTGATATAAATTGATAGAAAGACAGGTAGCTGGCACCAACACAGTTGACAGCTTACTGATCCAGCAAAAATATCCCAATCATTTCATATGTAATTTCGATAATTTAAAAGTGTGGAACTTGTCTCTGTATGAAAAACCCATCTGATTTCATTAGTGGCCTTAAGAAAAGGAAATCTCTCCTTCAATAAGCTTGGCTTACTTAAGATTCGAGACCCATAGCAACACTTACCTTCCCTCTGAAATGGCCACATGATCACATATCAGTCGGTTGCATTAAAGCACTAGAAATGCCCCTATTAATTAAAAAAGCAGCTAGGCTATCCTACACCAACCAAAACATATTGCAGAAGACATGAATGGGTTTGGGTGCAAAAAACAAATTTCTCATCAAGTTTCTGTTTAGTGACCAGCAAACCAGTGCAGCCTTTGTGTGGAAAGACACTCAGATAATATTTTCCACGTTAACTGTCTTAATCTCCAGTCATCAGCAGAAATAAATTGGGTTTATTACATTTCATATCCAAGCCATCTCACTAATTCTAAAAACAATGGCAGTTACAACACTGCTACTTCAAGAGGATAATGCATAAAGGAACATAGTGCAGCTAACTTCATAGATTGCATGCAACTCCTGCAATTGGAACATGACTATATACATGACTACGTCTTTGTGGTTTGGCCTCTTATCTATATAGTTCCTTACAACCCAAAAATATTTACCAGCAACATTGGCTAATACTGGTGCTGGCATCTTCCACAACATATTTCAGCGCATGTTTTCAATTAAACTTGAACCTCTAGGACAATGTATTCAATAAATAGTCATGAAGCCAAATAAGCACAGAAACAAACCCCTTGTTCATCTGAGCCCATGTTGACTACCAGGCACCCTTTTACATGAATTCATTCTTTATTCGCCCCACATTCCCTTTACTCCCCTAAACATATTCTACCATTCACCTACACGTTGGGGACACCAAACAATGCAATTAACTGAGGAAACCAGAGCAGCCAGAGAAAACCCATGCTTACATTGAACAATGCAGCATGAGAATAGACCCTTCGTCCTACAATATTTGTGTCCAACTTTATGCCAAGTTAAACTAATCTTCTTTGTCTGCACGTGATTCATATCCTTCAATTCCCTGCATTTCCATGTGCCATTCCAAAAGCTTAAACACCAGTATCATATCTGTTGCCACCAACACCCTGGGCAGTGCATTCCAGGAATCCACCGCACTTTGTGTAATAAACTTGCTTTGCACATCTCCTTTAAACTTCCCCCTTCTCACCTTAAAGCTATGCCCCCTGGTCCTTGACATTTCCATCCTGGGAAACAGGTAACTACTGTTACAGACAGAACTTGAAGAAAAAAATTGTTTCGAGATACAGCGTGGAATTAGGCCCTTCAACCCATTGAGTCCACGCAGCAAGCAATCACCCCGTACACTTGTTCTATCCTACACACTAGGGACAATTTGCAATTTACTGAAGCCAGTTATCCCACAAATCTACACGTCTTTGGAACGTGGGAGAAAACCCACAGGGAGAACGTACAAACTCCGTACAGACAGCATCCATAGTCAGGATAGAAACCATGTCTCTGGCGCTGTAAGGCAGCAACTATACCACTGTGCCGCCCTTACAAAATCTACACAGAAATCAGGATTGAACACAGACCACTGCAGCTGTAAGGTAGCAGCTCTACCTGCTGTGCAACTTTTTTGCCCAATGCAAATGATTATATTGAATAACCTTATCCTTTTTGTGCATTCAATTCTCTGACATTTTGTAATATTCAGTGGTGCAGTCCTTTGGCGCTCTGAGGTAGCAACTCTAGCAGCTGCGCCACTGTGTCACCCTGGGATACCCTCGTTTCCACCTCCTTCGCAATGGCTTTTGGGTTGATAGATTAAATGGCTCCTGTAAAGTCCCCCAAGTGTGCATGTAAATGGTAGAATCGAACAGGAATTGATGATAATGTAAGAAGAGTGAAAGCCCTGTGCCACTGTACGAGTTCATTCAAAGAGTTCTCCCGAGTTTGCCCGGAGATTTACGGTAATGGCCGTTCATAAGTACTCTGGGCTCTCGTGGACATTTTTCAACATGTTGAAAAATCTTCACGAGTCTTCCCGAGCTTACCTGCCGTTAGCGAGTCTTCCCGAGTACCTGCCGTTAGCGTTATGAGCCGCTAAGAGATGTCCCCGAGCTCCGACATACCCGCTACGTTCATTCTACGTGCTTACCACGAGTTTGTTTTTGTTTTTTAACTCGGGAGAGCACTTGAATGAACTCGTACAGTGGAACAGGGCCATAAGTTACTAGGAACAGAATCAAGGGATATGGGGAGAAAGCAGGAACAGGGTACTGATTCTGGATGATCTGGCAATGGCGTTGCTGGCTCGAAGGGCCGAATAGCCTACATCTGCACCTATTTTCTATGTTTCTAACATGAGGTAATGTGATCACACTGATAGCTGACATAATGGCCCTGTCCCATGGTACGAGTTCATTCCAAGAGATCTCCCGAGTTTGCCCTGATTCGAACTCGGAGATTTACGGTAATGGCCGCTCGTCGGTACTCGGGGCTCTCGTGGACATTTTTCAAAATGTTGAAAAATCGTCACGGGTCTTCCCGAGCTTACCTGCCATCAGCGAGTCTTCCCGAGTACCTGCCGTTAGCATTACGAGCCGCTAAGAGACGTCCCCGAGCTCCGACGTACCCGCTACGTTCATTCTCCGTGCTTACCACGAGTTTGATTTTTTTTTAAACTCGGGAGAGCTCTTGGAATGAACTTGTACCGTGGGACAGGGCCATAAGTGGCCTCCTGCTACTTTGTATAGAAGATAACAATAACTTTAAAAAAATGACTCCTTTGCGACCAGAGTTAGCCTAATATTAATCTTAATTTAAGAAGGATCAGCTTTGGAATGTGAATATAAGCATTATATTTTGCTTTTTGCATAACATTGTAACTTTAGGAATTCAATGCACTTTGAGAATTTATTTTCACAACCTGCAATATCACAACATGCCTGCTTGTGGTGCTGATGAACTATTAGAAGACTTCTGCTTCTTTCTAAAAAAAAAACAAGCAATTCTGGAGAGCTCATTTCCAAAAATGGAAAACACAATAAATGAAAAGCTCATGAAAAAACTGTCCCTTTGCCCCAACTTGCCTGAGCGACCAAGATGCCCCATCTACATTAGTGCTACATGCCTGTATCCCTCTAAACCTTTCCTATTCATGTACCTGTCCAAATCTATTTTAAATTGTATAATTTCTGCCTCAACTACTTCCTCTGGCAGTTCATTTCATATACCCACCATCCTCTGTGTGAAAAATATGTCCCTCAGGTTTCTATTAAATCTGTCCCTTTTTACCTTAAACCAATGTCCCCTAGTTTTTGATTCCCGCCATCTGTGCATTTACCCTCTCTATTCCCCTCATGATATTATACACCTCTCTAAGATCATTCCAAGGAATAAAGTCCTAGCCTGCTCAACTTCTCCCAATAGCTCAGGCCTTTAAGTCCTGGCAACCTTGCAGAGCAGCTTACCATGCCTAACCTTATCAAATACTTTGCAGAAGTCCATTTAAACATTTACGGCTTTGCCCTCATCAACCTTTTTGGTTACTTGTTCAAAAAACTCAAACTGATTCATAAGTTACCATCTCCCATGTACAAAACCACGCTGACTATCGCTAATCAGACCCTAACTATCCAATTGCAGATATATCTTATCTCTCAGAATAATCTTCAGTAACTTGCCTACCACAATGTTAGGCTCACTAGTCTATAGTCCCCAGGTTTTTCATAGGGATCATTAACTTAGTCGAATGACAATTATATTATGTGAATATAGAAACATAGAAAATAGGTGCAGGTGTAGGCCATTTGGCCCATTCAATATGATCATGGCTGATAATCCAAAATCAGTACCCTATTACAGCTTTATCCCCATATCCCTTGATTCCCTTAGCCCTAAGGGCTAAATCTAACTGTCTCTTGAAAATATAGGAGTGTTTATGAGTATTTCGCACTACTGTCCAAACCTGTTTTGTGAGCCATGCTTTACTAAAATGAGGCAACTATTATAACCTACGAACCTATCTCCAATAACGTATTATAAGTAATCCATTCCACCTTTTTTGTTCTTTTTTTTGATATTTGTAACTTTTCTATCTCTTTCTCTCTTTTTCTATATAAAAAAAAACATTAGAAGTAGAAGTAATCGACAATTGAAAATTTTAATAATGTATGACTGATGTATATTAAAAGTTTTTTTACTATAATATGCAACTATACTTTATAATATGTCTACTTCAAATAAAATTAATTACAAAAATAAATAAATAAATAAAATGAGGCAACTAGAAAGAGGGTTTAGGACCTGGAAGCCACCTGAGTTTCTTCCTTCTGCGCACCAATTTGGCAAAGTCAGCTATAACACGATAATTATACCTAATCAAGAATTTGCCATCAAAAACATGAGGTACTTTACTAAATTTGATGTAGAACTGGTGTGTTCCTCCTACATTCTTGTGCCCTGTGCCATTCCCTTCCATCCCATTGGTACTTATCTTTATACTACTCCCTGATATTGATCTTCATTACATCTGTGAGCTATCTGTGATCATGCAAAAGACCCCAACAGCACTTCTGGATGATGTTAATTAATCCCGAGGCCAGCATATGGATGAACTTGGGGTCCCCCATCAAACATTTAATGTATATTTCACTTACCTAAGAAAACATCTAACCTTCAGACTCCAGTGGGAGATCTTTGTGTCCACACATTATATCTCTTCCCCTGTATACAACTTTAACAAAGTACAGGTTACAATATCTACAACTACATGTGCAACACAATATTCCAGTGAGAAGCTAATAGATAGGGAGAATAAATTACTAATTATCTGTGAAATAAATACATTATCTGTAAGAAAATCAAATCATGAGGTTTTAATGAATGTAGAATTAGGTAATTTAAATATCCTTCATGAATCATTGACTTTTTACACCCATCCTTGAATGTGAAAATTAAATACTAATTTCAAATGTATTTCTTCTCATCGATCAAGATTTAAGCATACACTTCCATTGTTTTCCCTGTGGGTACATGCAGTTGACCGCAGATTTCAATAATCTGGCGCAATGAATATCCTTTATAGAAAAGTTGAGTGAAAAATGAAGGCATAAACAATATTTTATTAAAGTACTGGAAATTATCACCCTATGGACGGAAATTGTTTTCGGGCCGAAACCCTTCTTCAGACTTCTTCAAGAAAGGAAAAAGGAGGAGGAGCCCGAAGGCTGGGGGATGGGAGGAGACAGCAGGAGACAGCAAGGACTAACAAAATTGAGTTCAACGGAATATGAGGTGCTTTATCAATTTGTTCGCTGTGGCCATGGAGGATATAGGACAGTAGGTCGGAGACCAAAGTGCCTCCCCAGGCCTTGGTTATTGTTTTCGCCCCCTGTGGGGTACGATATATCTGCTGACATCTAGAGCAGCACGCAATTGTAGACAGGTTCGCCCAGAACTTTATGAACGGAGTCAGGAACAATTTCAATAATCTGGCGCAGAATTAACAAAGGGACAAGGGAGCGGTTGCAAGGGAAAATGGAGGGACGGTCTTTATAGGAAAAGATGTGGCGATGGGGTCACGTTTGTGAAAAAATGAAGGATTACTTTATCATGTGACGGCTGGTGAGGTAGGTTTTGGGGGACTCGGCCCTTTTAGTGGGTTTGAATGTTAGAGCCTTTGCAAGCCTCATTTTTGTTAATGAGGACATTTCCTGGTCTGGAACGCCTCATGTCATGCGGCGTAACGGAGGAATTGGGAGTAGGGGATGGAGTTTTACGATTCAGGGTGGAAGAAGTTTTGCAGTGGAGTCAGTGGGTTTATAGTGGATGTCGGTCAGATTGATAAAATATCAATATTTTAGGTTTTGTAATTTATTTATTTGAATGTTAAGCATTTTAAGCATTTTGTTTTTACATTTTTCTTAATTGTCATAATTATTTTTCGATTCTTTTGCAGTTTATTAATGTTTTTGAATATCCAAATATTAAAAGCATTTTACAAGCAAAATAGTCTTGTGGATTTTATGACATCTTTTACAATCTGATAAATATGACATATTTCACAATCTGGTAAATCAGTGTGTTACATTTCTGTTTTCCATATTCAGGCTTGTTCTGAACACCCATGTGATGGGGTTTACATGAGGAAGACCCTTTTATGATGCAGAAACTTGATAACAAGTTTATCGAGGATAAGAAGGCATCATCTGGGAGTTTCCCTTTGGATTATCAGCAAAGCTGTGGGCTTGTTTGTAAATCAATGATGATCATTAATGGCTGACTACTGTCTGCAAAATGAGTTTTATCATTATTCAAATTACTTTTCCAAAGATTGATACAATACTGATGAATACTTTAACTTTGTTTTCTCATTGGTAATTTCACATTCGTCTGGTAAGTCCCAATTCTTATTTTCATCTGTACCATTTCAAACTAATTTCCCCTTCTCTACAATTTATTAACAACTAACTAGAATCCTCTTATACTATATAATGCCATTGGAATGCCTGAGATTGCCATTTAATTGGGGCAAATGGATCATTGCAACAAAGTCGTCCTTAATTTACAAGCTAAGTAGTCACACCATGTAAACTGATTTCCTTAATTAAGAAAAAGGGTGCAGCCATTGTCTGCAACACTTAAAATGTCATTGTTTAAAATATGCAGTTACTTATACCCAGCAATAACCATCAATCTTTAACATTAACATCAAAACAGCAATTTTAGCATCTTAAGTGCTCATTTAATCAAGTAGAAATCGAGACATGGTATAAAACATTTATTTCTCTGTTTTTCCATTATTTTTATGTATACATGTAAAAAACAGAAAACTACCAAGCACATTGCCCTTTCTATAATAAGTTAGTGATACCTTCAGGGAAAGTGGAAAGTGAAGCATGACTGAAATAAGTAAGTCTTGGTCTGGTCTAGTGTCTGGTATTCTGGTAATAATGCAAAAGACCATGGATGGTGATGAGCGATGATGTATACATCTCTTCTTCTTCCGTCTCGAGTCATAGTGATAGAGTGATACAGTGTGGAAACAGGCCCTTCGGTCCAACTTGCCCACACCGACCATCATGTCCCAGCTACACTAGTTCCACCTGCCTACATTTGGTTCATATCCCTCCAAACCTGTCCTATCCATGTACCTGTCCAACTATTTCTTAAATGTTGGGATAGTCCCAGCCTCAACTAGCTTGTTCCATACACCCACCACCCTTAGTGTGAAAAGGTTACCCCTCAGATTCCTATTAAATCATTTCTTCTTCACCTTAAACCTATGTCCTCTAGACTTCGATTCACCTACTCTTGGGCAAGAGACTTTGTGCATCTACCTGATCTATTCTTCTCATAATTTTATACACCTCTATAAGATCACTCCTCATCCTCGTGCGCTCCAGGGAATAGTGTCCCAGCCGACTAAACCTCTCCCTATAGCTCAGATACTCTAGTCCTGGAAAATTCCTCGTAAATCTTCTCTGTACACTTTCCAGCTTGATAACATCTAAAGACAGGTCATGACCCAAACCTTTGTCCATTCCCTGGGATCCATTGAGTTCCTTCAGCATTTTGATTTTGCTCAAGGTTCCAACATTTACAGTCTTCTGTGCATCCTTGGAATTAATGATGACTTTTTTTCCCCTGCTCATTGGGTTCTGAGATAGATGTCGGGCATGGAGACTGTGCCACAGTGAGGACAATAGGGGATTATTGGATGGGAAATTTGTGGGATTGTGCACTTCTTCCATTATTTTGTAATGGGATTCTGTGTGCTTCTGGCAACTGGTTCTTGCTGTCTTCCCAACAACTCCTTCTTCATAGGTCAGTTGGAGATGTTTAATTTTTTCAAGCAGGTTCTAAGAATATCCCTGAATCATCTTCTGGCAAAATCTTGTCATAGCAGACCTTGGAATAGAGCACATTTTTCAGGTCTGGAAATGGGCTTGTGAATGATATTTTTCCACTTTGCAGTTGACCATATTTGATTCAGGGCTCAGTGCTGAGGATTTTAGCCTGTGTGAGGACATTGACATTGGATCATTGATCCTGCCAATAGAATGAAGATTTTGTTTGCATAGCACTCCGGTTATCTCTCCAGAGCTCCGATGAGCCTGCAGTAGATAGTCCATAACTATGAAAAAAAAATCATTTTCAACATCTTGGCATAGATGGCAAGGTCAGCATTTATCGCTCATCCATAATCTCCCTTAAGACAGTGATTGTGAGCTGCATTCGTGAATACCTTTAACCTTTCTGGTGAAGGTACTCCCACATTGTTGGGTGGTGAGTTCTAAGTTTTGACCTCGTGACAATGGAGGTGCGGCAATATATTACCAAGTCAGAATGATGTGTAACTTGGGGAGGAAACTATGGCTGGCAGTGTTTACATTGGCTTACTGGCCTTGCCTTTCCAGGTAGTAAATTGGGTTTGGAAGATTCAAGATTCTAGATGGGTTTATTGTCACATGTACCAATTAAAGTACAGTGACATTCGCGTTACCATACGGCCACACCAAGTGAAAAGCAGTGAGACACCGCTGTCAGAAAAACCTGGGCACATAAATGGTAGAAGGTATCCACTGTAACACATTTGCATCAGTCATGGTGAAAATGAATGTGATCAATAGGATTCCAGTCACACCAACTGCTTTATCCTTGATGGTGTCCAGCTTTTTAAGATTTTTTGGTGCAGCATTCATCCAGCCAAGTGTATTACTGGCAAGTAGGTGTTACTTGGTAGAATTGCCCATGGTGGCTTTTTTGTGTATTGGACCCATCTGAACAATATTTTTGACATGTAGATGATGGAAAAGCCTTGGGATGTCAAGTAGCCAGAATTTGACCTGCTTTAGAAGCCATGATATTCATGTAGCTGGAGAAAGTACATCGTGTGGTGGAATAAGAAGGTTGCCAAGTTATATGCGTGCATGATATGACAAATGAAATATTGAGTGGAAAGATGTGAAAAATTCCTTTTTGGCAGAAAACAATGAAAAGAACTAATGTGTAAATAATGAGGGATTACAGAACCCCGAGATGCAAAGGGGTTTGTGTATGTGAAAGATTCATAAAACATTAAAAAGCAGATACAGCTAGTAATTAGAAAAGCTTCATGAGATTACCTGGTGCTGGAGATTAAATGAAATCAAGTCAGAGAGCATCTCTGGAAAAAGAAGTTGCGTAATATTTCAAGTCAACGGCTCCTCATCAGTACTGGGTGAATAAGAAAACAAATTAGTTTTAAATTGCAAAGAGAATGGAAGATAGTTGACTAGGAAACAAGATGCGTCATGAATGGAATGAACCCAGGATTGCCGAGGTGATGAGGCAATTAAATAGAGAGAGAACACAAACAGAGGGGCCCATTAAAGCTGTGACAGACAGGTCAGGACTTTTGTTGAATTTGATCCTTCAAAGCAACAATGTTGGAAATGCCCAGCAGATCGGTTGGTGTCTATGGAGGGAGAAAAACTGAGTTAATATTGTGAATGAATACCATTACAGTCAAACTGCTCAGCATAACCGTAAGATTATTTACCCAAACTAAATAATCAAGAACTAGAGGTCGCAGTTTCAAAGTAAAAACCCGTGTGTGGAGTTCAAAACAGAGATTGACAGATTTTTTAAAAACTGTTTGCAGGTCAGGCAGCATCTCTGGAAGCAAAGGGATGGTCAACATTTCGGATCAAAGCCAGTCATGCAAATGTAAGCTCTTTATCCAAAATGCCAACTGTTCCTTTTTCTCCACAGATTCTGCATAGCCTTCAGAATTCCTTCAGCAGTTTTTGTTTGGTTCCAGAATATAACATTTGTAGTCTCTAGTCTCCTGAGATTGCTAGATTTCTGGAAACTAAAGAAACAATGGGAATCAGAAATTACACAGGAAAATCATGTGGAGGTAGAAATTCAGCCCAGATCTTGTTGAATGGCAAAGCAAGCTTAATATGCTCCTGTACCTTTTCATCTCACATTCTCAACATTTTGCCTGTAGCATCTTTGAAACTTTAAATAATGTTATGGTTATGCTGAGTAGTTTTACTGTAATGTTATTGAGATCTTGACGTTAACGTGCTGATGTGAGCTGGATGACGTCACAATGCCTCTGCTCCTCGCGGCAAGCTGCGCAGAATTTTCAACGCGCAGGGACACTGTTTTCCACGAGCTGCTAGTTACGTGGCCCAGTCGCAATGATCTGCGTTGGAATGGTCAGATGCATCATGCAACGGTGAAAGCAACAGGTGTCCTAAACTTTCTGAGGCGCAACTTTCATCATTGTTCAACTTCTGTCAAGGAGAAGCTAGACTTCACCCTCGTTAGACCTCATTTGGACTACGCAGTTGCAGCATGGGACCCATACACAAATAAAAACATTTCTTCCATCGAACGTGTCCAAAGACAGGCAGCTCGATTTGTTACTAACACCTATGAGAGGGAAGCGAGTGTCACCAAACTTATGAATTCTCTGGGGTGGAACCCTCTCCAAGACAGACGTGAAGCTCACCGTTTGACCTGTTTTTACAAAATGTTAAATGGTCAGCTCGACATAGACTACAAGACCTACACCAAACCCAAACCAATTAGGAGCAGACGAGGGCATTCGATCCAATTTGTGATCCCAGCTACAAAGACAGATGTATACAGCAATTCGTTCTTCCCCCGCACAATTAAAGCATGGAATAATCTCCACCCAACTATAGTTACCCAACCAGATGCAACTAAATTTGAAGTAGCTCTTTCTTCCCAATAACCCTTTCTGGCTTAAGTCCTCCCTTCACCACCTCCAGTTTAAATTCCATTTGGAATATTTTGGAGGACCAAGAAACGAAGAACCAACCAAGAACATGGCGGCGGTGGTCGTTATCACAGCGCGGGTGCGGACAAGCGCAGTGGAAAAGTGGCCGTGGCGGCCATCACAGGGGATGACCTCCTCTCCGTCTCCCCCGCCCAATCGTCGGTCACGCTGGCGGGTGGCCTTGCCCTCGTGGAAGTCATGATTGGCCGGCCCTCCGCTGCTTTTCACCGTCCTCAGATCGCTCCTGGCCTCGCTCTGATCCACGCCGGCCGCAGCCTAGCTCGGGCCCGGCACCTGGTGGGGAGGCGTCTGCTCTATGACCTGGGTAGGTGCTGCAGAGAGGGGGGAGGGGAGGGGAGGGGGGAAAGATGGGGGAGAGGAGAGGGGGGTAAGGGAGGAGGAGAGGGGGGGGGGGGAGAGGGCCCTCCTCTCTCCCCCCCCCCCTCCCCCCCCCCCCCCCCCCTCTCTGGGGAGTGGTGAATATTGGGACCTATGGGTGAGTGGTGGAGAATTGCATTCAGGAACCAGCCCTCCCCTGTGATACTGCTCCCCACAACCCTCAATCTCTACCCCCCCTCCCTCCCCCCCCCCCCCCCCCCCACCCCCCCCCTCCCCCCTCTCTCTAGCTGTGCCTGCAAAGTTGGGGGTTATGCGTGAGTGGATAGAGCGGGGATGGGGTAAAAGGAGCAAATGAATAATATTAATATAATATCAAGGGGGGGTTAGTGTGTGTATGTGGAGGGTGGTTAGTGTGTATGTATGACGCTGGAGGCCCCCCGCCCCCCCCCCCCCCCCCCCCCCCCACAACTACGCATTGCTGGGACGCGACCTAACGGGTCCCCCTTGGGCTAGTAAGAACTAAAACTGTTAGAATGTTCTACCGATGAGCTATCAATCTAAAATGCTAACTTTGTCTCTCTATTCACAAAATGCCCGGTGCTATCAATAATTTAGGACAACTGTAATGGGAAAATAATTGTGACTATATCAAATAGTCATTAGGGGCAGCACGGTGGTGTAGTGGTAGAGTTGCTGCCTTACAGCACCAGAAGACCCGGCTTCAATCCTGACCATGGGTGCTGACTGAATAAGAATTAGATTCCTTTATTGTCATTCAGACCTTTCGGTCTGAACGAAATTATGTTGCCTGCAGTCATACACAGAACCAATAAAAACAAAACATACAATAAACACAAATTAAACATCCACCACAGTGAGTTCACCAAGCACATCCTCACTGTGATGGAGGCAAAGTCTTAGTCTCCGTCTCTTCCCTCCTTGTTCTCCCTCTGTGCTGAGGCGATCGATCCAGGCTGGAGATGCCGCCCTCCAGTCCAGCAGACCTCCATGGTGATGTCGCTGCCGCCGAAAGCCGGAACGCCGTCTCCGCTCTGAGACGGCCTGCCACAGCATCAGCTCCGGGCAGCCGCTCCGGGTCCCGCAGTCTCCGCTCCGGGTCCCGCAGTCTCCGCTCCTGGCCGCTGCCCCAGCTCCAGGCCGTTGCCCCAGCTCCGGGTCCCGCAGTCTCCGCTCCGGGCCGCTGCCCCAGCTCCAGGTCGCTGCCCCAGCTCCGGGTCCTGTAGTCTCAGCTCCGAGCCCCGCTGCATCAGCTCCAGGCCACCACCAAAAGCCAGAACGCCGCACCAGCAAGTCGGGCCACCGCTGCCTCAGCCCCGAAGACGGCCAAACTCTCGTTGGTGAGTCCTGGCTGGCTCTGCACGAAAAAGTCGCATTCCCCCAAAGGAAGAGACAGAGAACATGGAAGAGACAACATGTTTCATGTTTCCCCCCCCCCCCCCCCAACACAACCCAACAAACTAAAACTTAACCAAAACAAGACAAAAAAAACAACAGAAAAAAGTAAAAACAGACGGACTGCAGGCGAGCCGCAGCAGTTAACAACGCCGCCACTTCCATATGGAGTTTTTGTTAACAGCGCCGCCACTTCCGTATGGAGTTTTTGCCTTTTCCCCGTGACCAGCGTGGGTTTTCTCCGGGTGCTCCGGTTTCTTTTCACACTCCAAAGATGTACAGGTTTGTATGTTAATTGGTATAATTGTAATGTGTTCTTAGTGTGTGTAGGATAATGTTAGTGTGCAGGGATTTCTAGTCAGCGTGGACTCGGTGGGCCGATGATCCTGTTTTTGCACTGCATCTCTAAACTAAACTAAACTAAAGGTGGGAATGTAATTGACAAAATGCAAAAAGCAAGTCGCAAGAAAATGGAAATTGAGCAACTAGAAAATGAAATGAAAACTGATTTTTCAAATGCTGGTAAATTTCCTGTAGTGAGAGCGGAACAATATGAAAGAAAGAAAATATATTAAGCGTAAGTGAAATTATTCGGGATAGACAAAAAGAGCTGGAGTAACTCAGACAGCATTTTTGGAGAAGGGTCGAGACCCTTCTTCAAAAATTATTTGGAAAGTGGACAATAGAAGGATGGAAAGAATGCATATAGAAAGCTTTGGGTTCAAGAGGGAATTCTGACCTTCAGCTTTAGATAGGTGGAAAGAGGGTCCCAAAGGACTCCAATTGATGTTCACTTTTAAAATGTCATTGAGATTCATGAATGTTTTTGATTCAAGTAATCTCTCACATTCAAACTTTCTCTGCTCTTAAATTGTGCAAAAACTGGAGGAAAACTACTCTCGGGACTTGCAAACTGACAGTTTCTTGTAAATCATTGAATCAGATGTCCATTAAGAATTAAGTACCTTTACAGGACTTCCTCTGGCCTGATGGATGAACAGCTTAATGAGCAGTGATGTGGTGTAATTACATGCAGATTTTCAAAGTGGCGCCAAGCAACTTCAACCAATTATTCCTCCCATGATGTTTCACTGCTCCCAATTAGGCTGGCAAATAAACAGGCACAAACTGAGCCTTACCTCACCTGTAGCTTATTCACATTCTACAAAGGTAATGGCTGATTTGTTTACCAAGTCTAGACTTAAGACTTTATAAAAGATATAGCGCAGGAACACACCCTTCGGCCCACCGGATACAAGCCGGCCAGCGATCACAAACATTTTGAACACGAGCACTATCCTACATACTACGGTCAATTTACAATCTACAGAAGCCAAATAACTTACAGGAGTTCACCGAACAGTCCTACCTTCTGCCTGTCACCACTCTCGACGGCCCCCTCCACCCCCCCCCCCCCCCCCCCCCCACTCGCTCTCGACACCCCCCCCCCCCCCCTCGCTCTTGACAACCCTTCCCCCTCGCTCTCGACGCTCCCCGTACACTCTCGGCATCACTCCTTGCTCTCGGAGCGTGGGAGGAAACCAGAAGCACCCGGAGAAAACCCACATGGTCACAGGGAGAACGTAAAACTCCGTAAAGACATCACCCATGGTCATGATCGAACCGGGGTCATAGGCACTGTAAGGCTGCAACTCTACAGCTGTGCTACTGTGCTGCCCATAATAACTATATGCTAATTTTAAAATATGCATCAATTTGGCAATAATAGGTGTGCAATGCTACTTTGGAGGAGCACAGAATGGGTGCTCACAGATTACATGCCACTGACCTATTGTTCCTATCTATTTAAGACTGCAGAAATTAAATTTCAAACCATTGCACCTCACGAGAGTCCAACAATACAGCACGATAAATTGAGAGTTTCTATTTTGATGTCTAATGGTATGAAAACAAACATTTTGAACCTTGAATGTAACTAAGGTCCCTTTGAAGAAACAAATGGATAGGGAGGCAAGGAGAAGGTGAGGGAATAGATTAGAAAAAAAGGTGGAATTTGAGAGGAGTTTTATGTGAACAACATTCAACTGGGAGTGGACAGTGCAGTAAATGGGGAGTTATGGGTTGGGTCCGTGAAAATAAAAGAGAGAGTAAAGGGACGATAGAATCATGGCCTGAAAAAGAGGGCCTGAACCATCGGGCCGCCATTGTGGCGACAGCAGAGGGCTCAAAGAGGCCCCGACCACGGATGAACCAGAGGAAGATGCCTGAACTTTATTGCCTTCCCTCACAGTGGGAAACGTTGATTCCGCTGTGGGGGATGTTCATGTTAAATTCTATAGTGTTGTGTTTATTTTATTTTATTTTATTTTATTTGTGAGCTGCATGGTAATTCCAATTTCACTGCACCAATTGGTGTATGTGACAATAAATGTAACTTGAACTTGAAATAAGGAGATGGTGCAATGGTAAAGAAAAGCGAGAAGATGAAGCTCAGCAAGATCGGCATGGTTAAATGAGAAGGGATCTGCTGAGGAACAGTTATCCTGCAAGACAAGTCTCAATAAAAACAAAATGTGCTAGAGGTACTCACAAGGCCAATCAATGTCTGGAGAATGAGAGCGAGCAAGAGAGAGATAGAATTCACTAATGATCTTTTTATAAAAGTTGAGACAGGAAGTATAAATATTATCACTACTATGAAGAATAGGATCTATGATGATCAATATTTATAATTTTGAAGGTCATTCTCCTGCCGTCCCTCTACACCCACCACCAGAGCCTCGCATGTTCAGTAACTCCAGCATTCTGTTTCTGTTTGCGATTTCCAGCATCCTCAGTTTTTTTTTCTTTTTCAAATTCTGTAACCCATAGTTGGTGGCTTCCTTGACGTGGGTGGATAACATGATGTGAGCAAGGAAAGAAAAACACAAAGAGAAGGAAAAAGATGACCAAAGCTAAAAGCAAAGGAAGACCCCAAAACAAACTCTAAAACACGGTATGGAAAATCAAAGTATATATGTAGAAAGTTAGGGGATTATTCCATAATAATAATTCCAGCACATTAGTTAAGATTTAGAACTGATGTAAGATTATCAAAAGATAAAAAGTATATAAATCCAGATTTTGTTATGGACCATAGAAATTGGCATGCCATTGTGATTTCCCCTTCATTAACCCATGAATAAACCACCAGGTAGTAAAATGTATTGATTATTGTTACATATACCGAGATATATTGAAAAGCATTTTTAATAGTATCCACGAGTGCAATCATACCATCTATGAATACAATAGCTAGTGCAAAAAGAGGAAGAAAACCGAATGCAGAATATAGTGTGTTCAAGAAGGAACTGCAGATGCTGGAAGATCGAAGGTACACAAAATTGCTGGAGAAACTCAGCGGGTGCAGCAGCATCTATGGGGCGAAGGAAATAGGCGACGTTTCGGGCTGAAACCCTTCTTGGACCCTTCTTCAGGCAGAATATAGTGTTACAACTACAGAGAAAGTGCAGATTAAAAAAATACAAGGGACGCAACAAGGGAGATTGGAAGATTGGAGATACATCCTTGGCACATGAGAAATCCACTCAAGAGTCTCATTACAATAAGGAAGAAGCTGTTTCCTGAACCTGCAAGTACATGCTTTCAAGCCGCGTTAAAAAAGACCAGGGCGTGTGTGGTTTTTAATTAAATTGGCTGCTCTCTTGAGGTGTAGATGGAATCTAATTTGGAAAGGCTAGTTTATAGGATTGGCTAGGCTGTGGTCACAAGTCTTTTAATTTTCCTGCAGTCTAGGGCAGACCAGTTGCCAGTGATGCATCCCAATTGGTTGCTTTCTATAGTCATCTGCAGAAATTGCTAGGAGTCATTGCAAACTTGCCAAATTTCCTTTGTTTTCTGACTAATGTACAATCATCTCAACCAAGTAAAAATACATTTAAAAATCGTATCTGAACTTTTGGCTCTGGGCTACTATGAAGATAACATAGAAACATAGAAAATAGGTGCAGGAGTAGGCCATTCCACCCTTTGAGCCTGCACCGCCATTCAATATGATCATGGCTGATCATCCAACTCAGTGTCATCATAATGCTCACAGCTCTTACTCTGCCCAACTTAAAAAAAACATATGACGAACGACTAATGTGATGGTTTGGAAGAAATAAATGTTGACAGAAACATAAGTTTATTCATGTGTAGGAAGAAACTGCAGATGCTGGTTTAAATTGAACATATACACTAAAAAGCTGGAGTAACAGTGGATCAAGCAGCATCTCTGGAAAAAAGGAATAGGCAACGTTTCAGGTCGAGACCCTTCTTCAGACAGAGAGTCAGGGGTAGGGAAACGAGTGATATAGACAGTGATATGGCGAGGTATAGAAGAAATGCTAAAAAGTAATAATAATCAAGGATACGGTCCATTGTGGCTGTGGGCTAGGTAATACCGAGTTATACAGACAATGAAACCAAATAGGACAACTGTGAATCTAGCACAACGACTAGCGTAGAGGAGGAACAGAGAAAGAGAGGATGCAGAGGTTACTTGAAATGAAAGAAATCAATATTCATATCACTGTGTTGTAAGCTGCCCAAGCAAAAAATTAGGTTTTGTTCCTCCAATTTGCGTTTGACCACAAACTGACAATGGAGGAGGCCCAGGACCGAAAGGTCAGTATGTGAATGGGAAGGAGAGTTAAGGTGTTTAGCAAACAGGAGATCACATAGGCCACGGCAGCGGGCGAAGGTGTTCAGCAAAATGGTCGCCCAGTCTACGTGTGGCTTCACTGATGTGTAAGAGTCCACACCTGGAACATCGGATTCAGTAGATGATGTTGGAGGAGGTGCAAGTAAACCTCTGCCTAACCTGAAAGGGCTATCGGGGTCCCATGTTGTATTTTTCATGATAGCTGTGAAACCTGTATATTAATGTCAAAGGTGTGTAATGTATTAAATTTGGTGGGTCACTTAATTTAAAGGACAGTTTCATGTGGTTCAACTTTGCAATATCGTATGTATTTTGTCAGAGGCAATTGAGTATCAAGTTATAACAAACGTGTTCACACTATACTCACGGATTAAGTCAGTTGTGTACCACACCAAAGAACAATTACATGAGTTTAATGTGCTGCACCAGCAATGAGAATGGATTTGAGGATTTGTGTTATCAGAGTGAGGATGTTGAGCCTGTGAATTAAAGAAGGTACAACTAAAGAGAAGGCTGAATTGTGCAAGGTTGAAGTAAGTAGTAACATGTGTAAATAGGACTCAATTGAGCTGACAGATATGGAACAAACTGGAGACATCAGAAACTATGTTGGTATGATGAAACCCAGAATATTTTTTGCATTTACCTGATTTGTTGGACGTGTCCTTCAATACCAATAACATTGTAAAGGCGATAGGCAAAAATTCCAATGAACACAATATAATGATATGTGAGCAGAAGAAAGCCTTACCATGGTGTGGTGGCCATTTGGTCTGTTTTGCATGTCATTGATGATGGCATGTGCCTTTAAATTTTAGACTGCCCATTAAATTGTGGGTGGGATTTATGATGTGTTTTTGGCCTTGTTTGGAGCTAAAATGCTTGCGCAGAAGTTTCGTTTTTAGTGTAGTTTGGAGCGAACCAGCGAGAAGGTTACCCTTCAACCAGGCGAGCCATGCGAGATCATGCGAGTTTTAAAGGAGATCATGCCAGTGTTACGGAGACACAAGGAGTTTTCTAATGTTTAAAGAAATAAGCTGGAGTTCGATGAAGATTACAGTAACGTCGGAAGAAGTTTGGATGTATTTTACTGTTTTCTATCAACAATAAAGCATTTATTAATCAAAGGACGGTGTTTTTGAAGACTTATCTGTGAAGCAGCTCTGAAGGTCTCTGTGAGCCAGATCGCATGCGTATCGAAGATATTCCCCTTATCCCTGCTCATCCATTTAGCGACTAGGGAGTCAATTTCCTGAAAGATATGAAAATCTGCCACTACACATGGTGGAAATGATTTTGACACTTTTGCAAGCCAAACTAGTTTGCTGGTTCTGTGCATTTAGGTTGAGGTCCTGTTTACTGAGGCTTTTATGATACTTTTAATCTACTGAAGAATCATTTGGACAAAATGTGATGGGAAATACATGCATGTAAATTTGGCCAACTTGAACAATAAATGGTATATTTGCCATTGAGGGAATGGAGCTAATGTTCACCAGTCTGAT
The DNA here is from genome assembly GCF_028641065.1 of Leucoraja erinaceus. NCBI lineage: Eukaryota > Metazoa > Chordata > Chondrichthyes > Rajiformes > Rajidae > Leucoraja > Leucoraja erinaceus. Next base: position 158,737,046 of record NC_073377.1, read on the forward strand.
ATCTCTGAATTGAAAGATTGTCATAGGAGGTGAGGTTAAGTCAATACCCACACATTTAGTAGATTGCAAGGAAAACAGTTGATCTCATTGAAAAGTTCAGTTTTGATATGGCTGTCCAGCTGGATGATGGAGTTGGAGGAGGGGGGTTGTGGTTTCGTTAACCAGGTATTACAGACTCAGAATATGGGGTAAAGCTTTGGTACTAAGATGAGGAAGAAATTCTTCCTTCAGAGGGTTATGAACCTGTGGCATTCTCCGCCATAAATGTGGTGGAGGCTAATCAACAATATATTTCAGAAAGAAGCAGTACAATACAATACAATATTTATTGTCATTTGAATCTCAGTGAGGCTCAAACGAAACTCTGTTTCTACAGCCACACAAACAAAAACCGATTCCTACTGGACACACAACCAATTTAATTCACACAAACATCCATCACAGTGAACCTCCTCCTCAGTGTGATGGAATGCAAAGTCTCTTCTCTCCCCTGCTCTCCATTTCAATCCCAATGTTGAAGCCCTAGGCGGGCAATGGTAAGTCCCACGGCCATTTTAGGCCATGCCGGGCGATGTACAGCCCCGCTCCAGGCCCAACAGTCACAAAGTTGGAGCCCCCGGCAGGCGCTGGAATGTCCCGCGGCATTAAAGCCGCGACGGGCGATTTACGGCCCCGTTCCGGGTCGTTCCAACCCCGCAACACGGGCTGGAGAAGTCACGTTGCGGGAGCTCCAGAAAGCGGTCTCTCACCCGGACCCGTGAGCTCCCGATGTCCCAGTCCACCGAACCTGCGGCTGCAGCTGGAGCCTCCGAGCTCCGGGGTCGGGCCGCAACAACAAGCCACCACCACTCCCCACGCTCCGAGGCCGGCCAGCCCCACGATGGTGAGTCCGCAGCTCCGCCGGCTCCGTGACTGGAGCCCCCAGGTCGTCCAGGTTGGAGGCCGCTTCACGGTGCTAGGCCCCAACGACAACGGAGACCCGACAGGGAAAAGGTCTGGTCTCCCGAGCAGGGAAGAGATTTTTTTTAATTTTCCCCGCTCCTCCCCTCCCCCCCCCGTCCCCCACATAAACACAGTTAAAAACAGTATAAAAAAACACAACAACTACATTTAACTAGACAAAAAAATAAAAAATAGACAGACAGGCTGTAGGGGCCGCCGCAACAGTGTCGCGCCGCCAACCGAAGCAGAGAACTTAATACACAGAAGGCACTTTGTAGCCAACTCCTACGCCTGATTTCTACATTTCTTTGTCTGCATAATCAAATGCCAGCGGGAGCAATCGTGTATTCGAGGAATTGAATGAAACATTATATATTTGGAATTTCTAAACCAAGTATTGACAGACAGACTTATGTACTGGCTGAGCAACTGGCACAGTGAAGCAGAACATTTAACTATGCCAGAGCCCATGTTTGCCCAAGGACATTGATCCATTATTGAAAATTAGATGGTGTTGAAGAATGTGAGAATAAGTGCATCTCTGTTGACCTAGAGGACTAAGTTGACTGCTCTCCCCAATCAATTATCAAGGTAGAATGTTGAAGTTCTTGTAGAGTACTTGAGGCCAAATAATGCAACATCAGCAGGTAAATTTAATGTGCACTTTACAGTGCTGTTTCTGTGCAAGATATCAGCCGGAGGGCAATCCTACAGTTATATTTGATAAATTAAGAGGTAATTTAAAATGTGGTTGAGAGACTTTGAGAGAGATCATAATAATCAACATCCCAAACAGACATATTGATGCACATGAGCACTGTTGATAAGGTTTTGGAGAACCTGTGACGTATGTCGTTTGGATTATGTATTTCCCCCAAACTCATGGGGAGGGTTGCTGAGTTAACTGCCTAAGATCAAAACAGGAACAAGAGTTGTCCACAAGCCTTTCAAACCTTTTGGGGGGATGACTATTCAGAGGAGAGCAGCAGCTCTAGGTCTCCAGGAATCAGGTCTGTAACACTATGCATGGCTCTGAGGCACAGCATAAAAGGATGAAGTCAGACAGGGTTGAAGTAAAAGGAGACTCATTAGTTAGTGGGACAGACAGGAGATTCTGTACCTGCGAAAGTCACTCCAGAATGGTATGTTGGGGTGGTGTCAAGTCCAGGATATATCTGTGCAACAGGAGATTCTTAAATATGGGGGGGGGGGGGGTGGGGGGGGGGGGGGGGGGTGATGAGCAGCCAAAGTTTCACTGTACATTGGCACAAATTACATAAGTAGGAAAGGGGATGAGGTCCTGCATGGTGAATATGAATATGGGGAGTTAAGCAAAAGGTTAAAAAGCAGGACCTCAAGTGTACTAATCTCCAGATTGCTCCTAGTGCCACATGCTGGTGAGGGTAGGAATAGGAAGATAGGGCTGAAGAGTTGGTGCAGGCAGCAAGGATTCCGATTTCTGGACCATTGGGATCTCTTCTGAGGCGGAGATGATCAAAACGAGGTATTGTATCTGAACTGGAGTGAGACCAATATCTGGGCGGCCAGAATTTCTAGTGATACTCAGGAGGGTAGGTTGAACTTTGTTCAGGATGAAGAATTTGACACAAAGACATCTTAGCTGGATGCACACCACTGTATCTAGAAGTTCACAGGAGCCTGTGTAATAATAGTATGCAGTAAAGCTTTATTATAAAGGACCACAGGGTGGAGGTGGTGTCCGTTATTGCCGATTGTCAACTATAATCGAGTAAGGAATTATAATTGCATAAATAGTAGAGAAAAGGATTGCAGTTGCTGCTTAATACACAAAAGAACACAAAGTTACTCAGATGGTCAGGCAGCATCTCTGGAGAACATGGATAGGTGACGTCTCTGGTACAGACCCTTCTTCAGACTCGGTCTGGGACTGGAACTGGAATCCAGGTGAATCAATGGTCGGGGGAGAGGCGAGGATTGGCACAGTCATTGGTTGTGGCTCGTGGGTGGCTGGAGTGCAGGTAAGGGGCAGCAACGGTGGTGATGGTGGAGATGATGGTGTTGCGGTTACTGCGGCGGTGGTGGTATCGGCGGTGGTGGTGGGTACAGCGGTGACTGCGGCAGTGGGGATGGCAGCAGCGGTGATGGTGGCATCTGCGGTAGTGGTGGCAGTGGCATTCATGGTGGCACTGACAACTGCGGCAGTGGTGGTAGTGGTAGTATCGGTGGTGGTGGTAGTGGTGGTGACATCAGCAGTGACGGCATCGGCGATGACAGCAGAGGTGGTGGTGACAAATGCAGTGGTGACTGCAGTAGTGACACTGAGAACTGCAGCAGTGGTGGTGCCAGTGTTGGCTCCCTGCGCTGGTGGTGACTGCTATAACTGAAATCTGTTGTAAAGCAGTCCATAAAATCAAGGGTTTGCTGTATATCAGCTTGCTGATGGACAGAGTAAAACAACATGAAGAATTGCTCACCTTTACCAACACGGCACCCTCCTGTAGGATTGAAGGTACCACTACTGCAATCACATTCCCTTACATGTCCCTGATCATCAAACTGGCATACATCCGAACAGAATGGGATTCCACTTTTATTGTCCTATAGGCTTACATAGATGGGCAATTTAACCAATCATTGAAGGCTTCATTTCTCGCGTGCAATCATTTAGATCTGATGGCATGAAGGTCTTGACCATTTTGGAAGTAACTACTTCCTCTTTACTATTTTAAACTTGTCCTTGGACAATCTTGCTTCACAATAAAATTCTACAGACAGGATAACATCCCTATAGGTCTGCTCCTTGTGTTGTTCTATCCTTCCAGCAATCTGTTGTCCTGAGCTGTACCCATTGTCTAGCTATGATGTATAATTGTATAATTCCTGCAAGATCCCATGAGACCTCATATTCAATGCCATGGTAAATAAAGCTGAATATCACATTTTTCTTAATTAACCCCTGAAATCTATCCCACTATCTTCAGAAACAAATCCCTCTGTTCCACCATACCAAGGATTCATAAACCTTTCTATGTTAGCTCACTGCTTGCTCTAGACCAACCTTAAAGTTGAGCATGACAGGATTTCCTAATTCTGTTCCTGATAATCAATCATGTTAACTGGTTGTCTTTCAGTTTCAAAAGGTCACTTTTTTGCATACGTAATATGATCAATTATGCAACATTTCAGATTCAAGTTCAACTTATTAACTTTTTGAATATGTTCACTAGATCAAGAAAGAGGCCCAAAATTCAAATTTATGGCAAGACTTCCATTTAAATAAATGTATTATCAGTCTAATTAATATATGTATACTAGACCAAATGGGACCCATTGGGTCCTGTCCCCTTTGGTTGGGGGTGGGGGGGGCGGGGGGGGGGGGGGGGGGGGGGGAGCGGCCTGCGGCATCACACACACACTAACCACCCCTCACACACACACACACACTAACCACCCCCACACGCACACACTAACCACCCACCTTGATATATTGATATTATTCATTCGCTCCTTTCACCCCATCCCCTCCCTATCCACTCACGCATAGCCCCCAACTCGCAGGCACATCTAGCGAGGGAGAGAGAGGGAGGGGGATAGAGACAGAGGGCAGAGAGAGAGGGGCAGAGACAGAGAGAGAGAGGTGCAGAGACAGAGAGGGGCAGAGCCAGAGAGAGAGGGAGGAGAGGGGGGAAGAGATAAGAAGGGGGTGACGTCACTCACAGCGCGTGGAAGAAGGGCGCATGGAGCAGACCCATTGTGATGTCATCAGCGAAAGACAGTGGTTTTAAATTCAAAGTTTGAGCACCATTCGCTGGTCAGTTGATTCGCCTAATGAATAGTATTTATGCACTGCTGCATTTTCTCTACAAACGGTTTTCTCAAAGTCGCAAGATTTATCCTGAATCATTTTTACAACTGTATCATGTTAGGGTGTAATACAATCCACTTTCTGGGCTGTTTCTTCTCCTAGAATAGTTTCACAGATATATTTTACAAAAAGCTCGATAAATTCCTGTGTGGGGTTTCTTCTCTTTTGCGTAGCCTACCTTGGAAAGATGGCTTTCAAGCTGTCCTTTTTCATTGGTATGTCTGAAATAACTGATTATTTAATTATGATATAAAAAGTAATATGATGCAGGCAACAATATCTTGACTGAATTGAAAGAAAATTGCATATTCATAGTACCAGCCTACATAGCTTATATTTGGATTCCAGCAAATTTATGAACCAAAGTTTTGCTTTGCAGGGCAAAAAACAGTATCAAACCAGAATGTTCCCAAATAGCAGTTCAATTAAAAAACATGATAAATCTCACTTTATTTTCCACAATATGAGCAGTTTGATGAAGTTCACTGCTTCATTGTTGGAAAACTCAAGAGATTTTTATTCATACTGTGGTTCTTTTGCTAAAAATGTCAGCTCAGCTTTGAACTTTAAATTTACTTTAAATTTTCAGCACATTGTCATGAAACATACAATGTAGCTGTTGTTCTGAATTACAAATTACGTTCAAGAATTCTAAATTTAAGAAAATGTCATTACATTTGTTGTCCATTTCAGTAAACTCGGTATATAAGGCCTGATGGAGTAATATATTTGAACAAATTCAAATATTAATGTGAAGTCATTGGACCTGCTAATTCCAGGGAGCATATCCCGTGCTGCAAAAGATTTGCCAATTTAGAGTAATTTTGAGGAGAATATATGTCTTTACAATCCTGATAATTCAACAATTTCAGATCAAAATATGATTTAATATTGAGATTAACAATGTACCAGTTGAAAGGGATCTCTAGGTGTGGTCAAAAGGGAATGAAACTAGTGGGCTCTGAAAAAATAAACAGCAAGAGCTTTTCGGACATCTGAGACACACAGGCAGGGTGGGCTTGCTTACCCTCAACTGCTGCTTCATTTCCTGTTGCAGGAAACAGTCTGGATCTGATTGGAAACAAATCAAGGAAGCATTTTTTAATTTCTGTTTCGATGTTAAAGGATGCATTTGAGTTACAGAGTTATACATTACAGAAACAGGCTCTTCGTCCCACCACATCCATGCCAACCGTCAAGTGTTTTTCCATACTAATCCCATTTAGCAGCAAGTGATCCATAACCCTCTAAGCTTTGACAATTTAATGGCTCAACCACATACAGTGTAAAAGCTGTGAGAGTATCTACCTCCAGTACCTTCTCAAGCAATGTCTTCCACATTGCCATTTCCTCTGTGTGAAATAGTTATTTCTCAGATCTTTTTGAACTTAATCCTGACTTTTTGAATTCCTCTGCACTGGGGAAACTTTTCTTTTATCCACCATAAATATGCATAATTTTGGGATGGGTGAAAATTGAACCACCAGTTACAGGAAGAACGTGTAAACTCTACGCAGACAGCATTAAAAGGTCAGGATTGACTACAGGTCATTAAAGCTGTGAGGCAACAGCTCTATCAGCAGCACTGGTGTGCTACTCACCCAGTTTCTCCTCATAAATGAAGCTTTCCATACCAGGCAAAATCCTTGTAAATCTCCTCTGCACCCTCTCCATTTCTATCGTGTCCTTCTTTAGAGTGCGGTGACCAAAACTATGCAAAATATTCCAGTTGTGACCTGATCAAAGCTTTATAAAGTTGTCCGTCCTCTGTTGCTGTACACTGGCCAATTAAAGCCAGCAACCTGTATTTCTTCTTCTTCTTCCCCATGTCAACCTGTACTGCCACCTTTAGTGATTTATGGACTTGGATACCAAGGTCCCTTTTATATTTTAGTGCTCCCTAAATCTAATCATACAATTATGATGTATGTTCTATCCTTAGTCGACCTCCCAAAATGCAACACCTCACAGTTAAAGTTATTAAATTCCATCTTGTGGCGTCAGCTATTCACCACGTTTGGTGCCGCTACAATCTGCCATTTCCCTGACCAATTTACCAAATGATCAATATCATCCAAAATCTTTCTCACCATCAACCAATAACACCACCAATTTTCTTAAGAATTACTAACCATATCTCCCTATTTATAACGGAAATATTATGTGAACGGAAAATCTGATCCCTATAATACATCTCTGGTCCAAGCTTTCAACCACAAACCCTCCACCATTACCCATTACCATGAATCTCCTATCACCAAGCTAATTTTAGATCCAACTTACCAACTTGACTTGAATCCCATAAACTATCCTTTTGGATGACCCTTCAATGTGGCCCTACATCAACTAGCATTATATCATTATGTCCTCATTATTATATTTTGCTGATTCTTAAAAAAACTCAAACAAATTGATCAAACACCAACAAAGCCATGCTAGCCATCACTGATCAATCCCTGTCTTTTCAATTAAAGATCAATCCCATCCTAGAAACACTTCTCTCCCACCAACATTAGATTGACTGGCCTGTAATTATGATTATCCCTGCTGGCCTTCTTGAATGAAGGTACTATGTTTGCTGTCGTCCAGTCATCTGCCACATTTCCTGTGGACAGCGGAGATTAAATATATCTGTCAGAGTTTTGCCCTTGCCTCCAATTGCAATTGGGATACATCTCATCAGGCCCTGAGAAATTTACCATCTTTATGCCTACTAATTCATCCAATTTAATTGTAACCTGTATATATTGTGTATAGGATAGGCCATAAACATCAAACAGGACTCATCCCACCCTGCCAACCACCTTTTCACTCTGCTGCCTTCTGGGAGGCGATACAGGTCTCTGAAGGCCCGCACTTGTAGACTAATTAACAGTTTCTACCCACGTGCCATAAAAGAACTAAACCCAAATAGATAACACTGCGGGCAACACAACACTATTTGTGGGGCAATATAATGCGCAATATTTTTTATATTTCTATTATCTATTTATTCATTTTATTTTATTAATTTCATTTGGTGATCTTGCCGGTATATGAGAGTCAATGGTTGTGTGTGTTTTTGTTCTTTTAATCTTTTATCCTGTGTCTTCTATGTATACCATTGAAGGAGATGAAATTTCATTGTACAGTTGTTGTGCAATGACAATAAACGTATTTGATTTGATTTGATTTGATAACCTGCTCCAGACTATATCTGTCTTCCTGAAATTTGCAGCTAAGATGTTCTTCTCCTTAGTGAATAAAGATAAGTATACATTTATGACCTCACCACATCTCTTGGCTCCCCTCACAGATTGCCCTGTAAACCAAAGGAAAAGGAAGCTCTGAACATATTCCTGATGTTTGGTCAACGGTATTTGAGGAATGTCGCTTCATCCACACACAATGAACTATGAAGGTATTCATGAGCACTTTCAGTAACAACCCATTGTTTACAAACCAAATTGTTCATTCACTGGCTGTTTTATATGTGTTTTCTTGCCTTTTTTTGCTCCACCCAAATGTATTAACTCACTTCGGTGGAGTGATTTCCACTTGGTACTCTTTCATGATTAGTATAATTCTGTAACCTACAGCTGTCTTTTTATTATTAATCAAACCACTATTTTTGGCATCAAATGCAAAAATTGAACCCATTGCCGTAAGTGGCCTTAAATTTAAATTCAAGTTTAATTTCGTTTAGAGATACAGCACGAAAACAGGTCCACTGAGTCTGCACCGACCAGCGATCACTGCACATTAACACTATCCGACACACACTAGGGGCAGTTTTACATTTGTACCAAGCTAATTAACCTACAAACTTGTACGTCTTTGGGATGTGGGAGAAACCCCACGCTGTCACAGGGAGAACGTAGAAACTCCGTACAGACAGCACCCATAGCCGGGATCTAACCCAGGTCTCTGGCACTGTAAGAGTTGTAAGGCAGCAACTCTACTGCTGTGTCACTGTGCTGCCTTATATATTAAATAATTGATATATAACACAAAAATAAATGAGCCTATCAGTGAACCTTGTGAAATCCTGGTGCATAAGATTCTGTTTCTGTGTTGAATGATTCTACGATTCTCTAATCAGCAAAACTTAAATTGGCCATTACGCTTTGCCTCTGCAACTCAGCTAATTTTTTACTTAACTGCCCATTTGTGGTCTAAAGCTCTCGCTGGGTTAAAACAGGATGCAAAGGTTGTCAACAATCAAGGTGTTATCTCTTTGTTTGTGGGGAAGAAGTAGTTGGAGAGAATCTAGAAGCGAAAAGGTAGCAGGGGAAGGGAGTACTACAGTGGAAATGTAGTGATTTAGGAATGAGGAGGCAATTGACATGAGAGTAGACAGAAAAACATAGAAACAAGGTGCAGTAGGCCATTCAGCCCTTTGAGTCAGCACCGCCATTCAATATGATCATAGCTGATCATCCAGAATCCGATATGTTCCTGTTTTCTCCCCATATCCCTTGATTATGTTAGTCCTAAGAACTATATCTAACTCTCTCATGAATACATCCAGTGAATTGGCCTCCACTGCCTTATGTGGCAGAGAATTCCACAGATTTACAACTCTGGCTGAAAAAGTTTTACCTCATCTCAGTCCTAAGAGTAAGATTTCTATGTCGGGAAATCACTGAAGATAACTGTTGCCACTTTGCAGTTGTATTCTGGGAACTAAAATCTGGAATTAGCATCTTGTTCATGATCATGCCATTAGTGAAGGTGATGTTGGGCAGTGGATAGGGAGTGTAGTGAACGTTTGTGTCCCCTGACAACTGCGTTAGAGCAGGATATCCCTTTTTTTCTGCTCGCCATCAAGATCAAGTCCCTGGGTCCTGATGTACATGTTTTGTAGCCATATCAAAAACATTTCCTCTGGCATAGCAATCTAAGTGTCTCTAACCACCACCTGCATTTAATTACACCTAATGCAGTCATCATTCTGGCAGTTGTATAGTAAGACTCCACAGAAAAGTATTTTACTGCGACTAACATGGCATTTAGAGTCATAGAGTGATACAGTGTGGAAACAGGACCTTCGGCCGAACTTGCCCACACCGGCCAACATGTCCTGGCTACACTAGTCCCACCTGCCGGCGTTTGGTCCATATCCCTCCAAACTTATCCAATCCATGTACCTATCTAACTGTTTCTTAAACGCAGGGATAGTCCCAACCTCAACTACCTCCTCTGGCAGCTTGTTCCATATACCCACCACCCTTTGTGTGAAAAAATTACCCTTATGATTATTTTCCCCTTCACCTTGAACCTATGTCCTCTGGTCCTCGATTCCCCTACTCTGGGCAAAAGACTCTGTGCATTTACCCAATTTATTCCTCTCATGATTTTATCCACCAGAATAATCTGCTGTAAAACCAATATCTGTACGGATCCCAAGCTCAATAAGAGTTGGAAGCAACTTTGAAAAAACTTCTATCGTTCTCCAAAATGATCTAAGTTTCACTGCAATTTATTATTTTTGAAGTGCTGTCATTGCATTTTGTGTAAGAAAGTGCATCATTCAAACTGCATGTTCCGCAAATAGCAAATTACATAAATATTACTTAATTTGATTTAACGGACAATGGAAACTTGGCAAGACAAGTGCCTTTGAATGGTGTCATGTGAAGAATGCCTTTTCTGCTCAGTGGCACTCTCCTGGTGCAATACAAAGTGTCAGCCTAGATCATACATTCCAGGAAGAATTGAACCATCTCCCTTTTCTTAAATTCAGAACTATCATGCTCCCGGTCTGATGAAGGGTCCCGATCCAAAATGTCACCTATCCATTATCTCTGCAGGTGCTATGGAACCAACTGAATTACTCGAGTACTTTGTGTTTTGCTCAAGATGCCAGAATCTGCAGTTCATTGTGTCTCCAACATGCTTATGTGCAATGCTGCAATTTTGTTACCATTTTGTTGCGTTTCAGAAGAGACTAAATTGAGGCCCCAGCCCTGTCTGCCTCCTCAAGTGAACATAAATGCTTTCATAGCACAACATCAGAACATTAGAGATTTTTTTCTTGATATCCCAAACAAAAATTATCGTTCAGCCAATATCAAGTTCTTATCAGACTATTCCAGGATCTTCGGTCAGCAGGGAGCTATTTTCCCTCACTGCTAATTTCTGCACGGTCTTATTTACTTGAAATGATCTAATCAACCATGAGTCAAGTGGGTTGCCCATTTAAGGCAGAGATAAAGCGGATTTTTCTTTTCTCGAATGGTTGTGAATCTTTAGAATTCTCCACCCCAGAGAACAGTGGAAAATGAATTGTTTAAGAAGAAACTGCAGATGCTTGAAAATCGAAGGTACACAAAAATACTGGGGAAACTCAGCGGGTGAAACGTTGCCTATTTCCTTCACTCCATAGATGCTGTTGCACCCGCTGAGTTTCTCCAGCATTTTTGTGTACAGTGGAAAATGAATTACTGACAATATTCAAGACCGATCAAATAAATGGTCTCAATGGAGTTAATGTTAATGAAGGATCTGTAAAAAAGAGGAGCTGAAGCCAGTCAGACAGATGATCTCACTGAAGGATAGGTTATGGAGGCTCAAGCCCAGCTCCCATTTCTGTATGTTTTTAAATTGCTGAGGAAAGCAAGCTAAATCCTCCACCGGGAAACCCTGCACTTTGGAAGGCCCATTTCTTGGGAGGAATGGGGACAAAACAACCCCTGCCCACAATAACTTTTTAAAATCTCTTCCCTCGACAGAGATGTGACTTTTTCCGTATCGTATATCCGTCCGCACTACGGCCTAACATCGTGGGGATGGAGGTCCCTTTGTTAGGGATCAACTTCGGGAGCTCCAACCGCAGGAGCTTCGAATGCCCCGCTCGCAGGAGCCTCGATCGCTACGTTGCAGGAGCTTCGATCGCCGACTGCGGGAGCTTCGATCGCCTCGAACGTGAGAGAAAAGGAGGAAGAAGGTAAAAGTTACTCGCCTTCCATCATAGTGCGGAATGTGAGATCCATCGCCGTAAACAAGATGGACGTACTGCCTGCGCGGGTGGGGAATCGGAGGGATTGCCATGACTGCAGTGATCTTGGTGTTTGCGGGGACATTGTGCCATGAGAACATCCTGGAGTCTGGTGCGAGTGTGGACGGCTTTCTGGCTGTTCGGGTGGACAGGGACTGCAGAGAGAGTGACAGCGGTCGGTACGACTCTGGTCACAGCACGGTGAAGAGCGTGTGTGTGGCCCGGACATTGAACTGATGGCTGTGGGTCTCCACTTCTGCTGTGTGCCCTAGGGATTCTCAAACGTCGCTGTGGTGGTTGTTTATGTTTAATCTTTATGTAGTTTTGTATGGTGTTGCTTTTTTGGTACCACTGTAATGGTAAATCAAATTTCACTGTATCTCGGTACACATGACAATAAAGGACCATTGAACCATTGCCTAGATTTATATGGAAATTGATTTTCCGAGCATATTGCATGTTACTTACAAAATGGAAACACAAGATTCAGTCTGGTAGACTAGGGCCTCTTTTATTCACTTTGCTGCCATTTTCCTCCTTTTCCCTTTTAGTCATCCAAAGATTTTTTTACTCCTCATGATGAGTTCTTCCCCATCCACAGTTTTTCTGCTGTCATAATATTTCCAGAAAAAAGTGGACTGTCTAGAATTGGCACATCTTGCATGCGATCTTTATTGCAGATCCAGAGAATGAGAATCCGGGAGAAGAGATCGAGGAGTACAAGTGTGTGCTTCCTTGAATGTAGCAGTTCAGGTGGATAAGATGGCAAAGAAGGTGTTTGGCACGTTTGCTTTCACTGAGAATGGTATTGAGTATAAATCTTGGGATATCATGATGCAGCTGTACAAGTCGTTCGTGAGACCATGTAGAATATTGTGTGCAGTTCTGGTTGCCCATCTATAGGAAGAATGTCATTAAGTTGGAAGGAATGCAGGAAAAATTCACTGGGATTTTCCCTCAGATTCAGATTCAGATTCAGATTCAATTTTAATTGTCATTGTCAGTGTACAGTACAGAGACAACGAAATGCATTTAGCATCTCCCTGGAAGAGCGACATAGCAAACGATTTGAATAAATAATAATAAGTGACCGGGGGGGGGGGGGGGGGGGTGGTGATTGGCAGTCACCGAGGTACATTGTTGAGTAGAGTGACAGCCGCCGGAAAGAAGCTGTTCCTCGACCTGCTGGTTCGGCAACGGAGAGACCTGTAGCGCCTCCCGGATGGTAGGAGGGTAAACAGTCCATGGTTGGGGTGAGAGCAGTCCTTGGCGATGCTGAGCGCCCTCCGCAGACAGCGCTTGCTTTGGACAGACTCAATGGAGGGGAGCGAGGAACCGGTGATGTGTTGGGCAATTTTCACCACCCACTGCAATGCCTTCCGGTCGGAGACAGAGCAGTTGCCATACCATACTGTGATGCAGTTGGTAAGGATGCTCTCGATGGTGCAGCGGTAGAAGTTCACCAGGATCTGAGGAGACAGATGGACCTTCTTCAGTCTCCTCAGGAAGACTTTCCCTGAACTTGAGGTCTTGACTTATAGTGTACGGCTAGGTAGGCTGAGATTTTTTTATTTGGTGCATTGTATTTGGTGCATTTTATTTGGTGCATTTGGTGTAGGCGATTGTAAAACTAGAGGGCATAGTCTGAAAATGAGAGGGGATCAAATTCAGCAGGATATCAGAGCCAAGTATTTCACTCAGTTAGTTCATGCCTGGAATGAGCTGTCAGAGGAAGTTATTGGAGGAGATACACATACAATTTTCAAAAGAAATTTAGACCTATGAATCAGAAAGGTTTAGGGGGATAAGTGCCAAAAGCAAATATATGGGACTAGCTCAACACTTGGTCAGCATGGACAAGTTGGGCCAATGCACCTGTTTCCATGATCTATAGCTCTATGACTATGACTATCAATTAATAAAAGTGGAATTTGATCTCCAGAGTGAATCAGTGGCCATGATGTCATTAGATGCATGATATAAATTCCGCTTGTAATAAAAAGCATATCCTTCATCTTTGTAAGCAACACGGCAGGGATTTATTAGTACCAGTAAAGGTTCCAATTCCCCACAAAAATCCACTGGCAGATACATATCTTTGCAAAACATGTGTTCTGAATGGACAAGCTCCCATAACATAATAAAATTGAATCAATCCCCTACCCCAACCCCCTCCCACTCCTCTCTCTCTCTCTCCTCTCTCCTCTCTCCCCTTCTCTCCCTCTCTCCTCTCTCCCTCTCTCCCCTCTCTCTCCCTCTCCCTCCCTCTAATTTATTACTCTACTGTGGAGAAATGTTTACCCCTCAAGTGATCTTTATATTTTCCAATTTATAGACTCTGCCCTCTCTGGGGAAGGCCCCCTCTAGGATGCCCCCTCTCCCTCTCCCTCCCTTTGATGTAATTTATTACAATACTGTGGAGAAACTCTGTTTACCATATCAAGTGATCTTTGTATATTTTCCAATTTATAGACAGAATTGTCTGCAAAAACAGAGGCCGCTGGTTACTGGGGAAGGCCCGTACATGTAACACGGGAATGTTTTCACAGGTGTGGTAAAGGTGGGGGGAAAGGGTGTGGTTGTGACAAATGCGGCTGAGATTTACAGCAAGAAACTAAAATGGGAGTTAGATCCAGTCGAGAGATAATCACATCAGAGGATTGAAGTAGAATGAGAAGAGAGAAATTCTGAAATCGATCTAGAAAGAATTCAAAAGGGGAAAAGATCATGTAGTAATCATACTCCGGACAACAATGGTCTCAATCATTCCAAATGGGCAGAATAGGGAGAAAGTACAGAAGCACCAAGATGCTGAAAAACATAGATAAATGAACAGGGCATATCTATATTACTAAACGTCTGTTCTTGACCGGTTTTGGCCATCTGTGCTGCGATTTCCGAGAGATAAAATGTCTATTGGTTCTAAATGTCTATTGGTTCTAAACCTTGCAAAAAAATGTCTATTGGTTCTAAAGCTTGCAAAAAATGTCTATTGGTTCTAAAGCTTGCAAAAAAATGTCTATTGGTTCTAAAGCTTGCAAAAAAAGTGTCTATTGGTTCTAAAGTTTGCAAAAAATGTCTATTGGTTCTAAAGCTTGCAAAAAATTTCTATTGGTTATAAAGCTTGCAAAAAATGTCTATTGGTTCTAAAGCTTGCAAAAAGGGTGTCTATTGGTTCTAAAGCTTGCAAAAAATGTCTATTGGTTTTAAAGCTTGCAAAAAATGTCTATTGGTTCTAAAGCTTGCAAAAAAATGCTTATTGGTTCTAAAGCTTGCAAAACAATGTCTATTGGTTCTAAAGCTTGCAAAAAAAATGTCTATTGGTTCTAAAGCTTGCAAAAAAATGTGTCTATTGATTCTAAAGCTTGCAAAAATTGTCTCTATTGGTTCTAAAGCTTACAAAAAAATGTCTATTGGTTCTAAAGCTTGCAAAAAAAATGTCTATTGGTTCTAAAGCTTGCAAAAAAATGTCTATTGGTTCTAATGCTTGCAAAAAAATGTCTATTGGTTCTAAAGCTCGCAAAAAAATGTCTATTGGTTCTAAAGCTTGCAAACAAATGTCTGTCTATTGGTTATCTATTGGTTCTAAAGCTTGCAAAAAAATGTATTGGTTCTATAGCTTGCAAAAAGTGTCTCTATTGGCTAAAGCTTGCAAAAAAATGTCTATTGGTTCTAAAGCTTGCAAAAAAAGTGTCTCTATTGGTTCTAAAGCTTGCAAAAAAAATGTCTATTGGTTCTAAAGCTTGCAAAAAGTATGTCTATTGGTTCTAAAGCTTGCAAAAAATGTCTATTGGTTCTAAAGCTTGCAAAAAGTGTCTCTATTGGTTCTTAAGCTTGCAAAAAATGTCTATTGGTTCTAAAGCTTGCAAAAAGTATCTCTATTGGTTCTAAAGCTTGCAATAAAATGTCTATTGGTTCTAAAATGGTTCATACTAGCGCTCCAGAAAGCGCCTCCCTCCCCCCCCTGGTTGGCTTGTCTTGGGTGTGTCTTGAAATTGAAAGGCACTACTTACTGCAAATGGTGGCATGAAGTTGAAAGGCACTACTTACTGCAAATGGTGGCTTGGGTGCTTTGGCTTGCAGGTTGAAAGGCAGTACTTACTGCAAATGGTGGCATGAAGTTGAAAGGCACTACTTACTGCAAATGGTGGCTTGGGAGCTTTGGCTTGAAGTTGAAAGGCACTACTTACTGCAAAAGGTGGCTTGGGTGCTTTGGCTTGAAGTTGAAAGGCACTATTACTGCAAATGATGGCTTGGGGCTGTGGCTTGAAGTTGAAAGGCACTACTACTTACTGCAAATTGTGGCTTGAAGTTGAAAGGCACTACTTACTGCAAATGGTGGCTTGGGTGCTTTGGCTTGCAGTTGAAAGGCAGTACTTACTGCAAATGGTGGCTTGGGTGCAATGGCTTGAAGTTGAAAGGCATTACTTACTGCAAATGGTGGCATGAAGTTGAAAGGCTACTTATTGCAAATGGTGGCTTGGGAGCTTTGAAGTTGAAAGGCACTACTTACTTCCTGCAAATGATGTCTTGGGTGTGGCTTGAAGTTGAAAGACACTACTTACTGCAAATGGTGGCATGAAGTTGAAAGGCACTACTTACTGCAAATGGTGGCTTGGGAGCTTTGACTTGAAGTTGAAAGGCACTACTTACTGCAAATGGTGGCTTGGGTGCAATGGCTTGAAGTTAAAAAGGCACTACTTACTACAAATGGTGGCTTGGGTTCTTTGGCTTGAAGTTGAAAGGCACTAATTACTGGCAAATGGTGGCATGAAGTTGAAAGACACTACACTGCAAATGGTGGCTTGGTTGCTTTGGCTTGAAGTTGAAAGGCATTACTTACTGCAAATGGTGGCTTGGGTGTGGCTTGAAGTTGAAAGACACCACTTACTGCAAATGGTGGCATGAAGTTGAAAGGCACAACTTACTGCAAATGGTGGCTTGGGACCTTTGACTTGAAGTTGAAGGGCACTACTTCCTGAAAATGATGGCTTAGGTGTGGCTTGAAGTTGAAAGGCACTACTTACTGCAAATGGTGGCTTGGGTACTTTGGCATTAAGTTGAAAGGCACTGCAAATGGTGGCATGAAGTTGAAAGGCACTACTTACTGCAAGTGGTGGCTTGGGAGCTTTGGTTTGAAGCTGAAAGGCACTATTACTGCAAAAGGTGGCTTGGTTCCTTTGGCTTGAAGTTGAAAGGCACTACTTACTGCAAATGGTGGCTTGGGAGCTTTGACTTGAAGTTGAAAGGCACCTCTTACTGCCAATGGTGGCTTGGGTGTGGCTTGAAGTTGATAGCCACTACTCACTGCAAATGGTGGCTTGGATGCAATGGCTTGAAGTTAAAAGGCATTACTTACTGCAAATGGTGGCTTGGGTGCATTGGCTTGAAGTTGAAAGGCACCACTTACTGCAAATGGTGGCATGAAGTTGAAAGGCGCTACTTTCTGCAAATGGTGGCTTGGGTGCTTTGGCTTGAAGTTAAAAGGCACTAATGTAAATGCACTTACTTCCTGTTTGCACGGTATATTGATTTTAGATAAAACGCTACCACTTACGGCTGTGATTTTTGGCCATCTTACTCAGTCCCCCCTCCGCTGAGCAGGTGCAGAGAATTCTTCCTATCAATGAAAAATAAAAGTGTTATTAGTTTGTTTTTAAATGTTGAGACTCTCTCTCCTGTCAATCACTCCATGAAAGCCACACCTTTTCCGGTGGGGGGGGGGAGGGGTTATAAAACCCGGAAATGTGGGTGCGGCTCAGTCTCTGCAAGATGGAGGAGGGAGATGTCACGACTCGCTGTCTTTAGTGGCTTTGCACCCTACTTCAAATGGTATGAAATTGCACTTGAATTTGGTGGCCTTGCACCCTGCTAGAAGTGATAAGAAACTGCACTTGAATTTGGTGGCCTTATACCCTGCTTGAAATAGAATTTCAAGGATTAGCCGTGAGTCAACAACCAGCCCACCAGCTGTGAGTGAGGGAGTTGCCAGCACAATAGGCTTGATTGACTGAGACGCCAGCCCAAGAATCCATTTGGCGCACAATTTGCATACTAGCCCTCTGGAAACCAGTCCCTTCAGCCCACAACACCCCTATACTAGCACTCCAGAAAGGCCCTCAACTGGCCACCAATATTGGAATTGGTGGAGAGGTGGAATATTGCGTTGGATGACCAGCCCTCTTGTGTGATGCTGGGACCCAACGGGCCCCACTTAGTCTAGTTGAGATATAGAATCAATGCAGACAAGTGGGATTAGTATAGATTGGCATGATGGTCAAAACAGATGTGCTGGGCCTGAGGGCCCGTTTCATTGCTACACAAAGCTATGACACTATCTATAACTATGGTAGATTAAACATAAAGAAAACAAGCCATATGGATGGAGCCAGCCCTTAAAGCAACAAAGTCTTAACAAGACTAAGAACAGCAGGTGCAGAAATATTCAGAGGAAAACATTAAGCTACTGCCTGGGCTGTGGTGGCAGTGGGAGTTATATCATGCCTGAAGCCAATAGGGAAGTAAAGGTAACAGCAAACTGCAGCCAGGCAATATTAGTAGCATTTATAAAGTGGCTGTTATCATGGTAGATTATCTCAAAGTGATCCACTAAATATTAGCCTTGGGAAATTTTACAATGTTAAATGTGGTCTATAAATGCAAGATTTAGTTTTGAAATTTTCCCTTAATATGCATAGGGATTTTACCCGATATCATTCAAAAGTATGGCCCAAAATTATTAATAGAAGGCTGGGGATTATATTGTATAAAATATAGATTATTCATTGTACTTGACTGGATTATTGGCATTCAGATGGTCCAAATATGAATACAGAATAAATGTTATCAAAATAGACCTATAGTTTTGCGATGGCATGCACAGCGTAGTGCATGAATGTAGTGCAGTAAACAACATTCACTAAGTAATCCTGTTCTATTAGGAGACACAGTTCAATGGAAGTTATTTTTTGACATCAATATCTTGCTTTTCCTTTAGAGGACCTGCACCGACTGTATCTTATCAGTTGCTGTCAAAACTTCTGAACATTCCAACAAAAACAGCTGAGCCATTTTCTTTGCAGTGCTGGCAAATTGCTTCATTTACTTTAGTTCTCCTCCAGTTGTTTTTCTGATCTCAGAGTTGCATGTTGTTTCATCTACTTTACATCTACATTTTTCTACACCTGTCCAGTTCCATTTCTTGTACAAAAGGCATTTAGTAACTGGGAAAGCTATTCCTCCATTCAGTTGTATTTGTTCAAGGAACATGATCCTGTTCCGAATACTATGAATGCACAATCCATTAAAGACACACATGAGTAAAGAAGGCTTTTCTCATTTTCTGTCCCATTGTTTGGTTATTTGGAGGGTGTCGGTATATTTGGTAACAAGTAAATTTGAATCCCGAATACTGCATAGTATTCCTGATGCAGTACTAGATTGGAAATTGCAACTGTATATTGAGATTGTTTTTTAATCAACTGTTGCAGATAATTTAGGATATTAAATATTAAATTTAGAAATTAATTCTAAAGATTCACCACCATCCAGGTGAAGAAATCCCTCTTTATCCTGGTCCTGAATAGTGGGAGATCCAGTAGGCATTGATGGAACAAGTGCGCTTGGTCTCGCCGATGTAAAGGAGATCAAATTTCAGAACACTGGGTGCAATAGATGAGGTTAGAGGAGGTGCATGTGCACCTCTGTCTCACCTGAAATGAGTGCTGGGATCCCTGGATGAAGTTGAGGGAGGAGGTATAGGGACTTCTCCTGCTCCTGCAGTTATGTGCTTGGGGAGGGGGTGGTTTGTGTGGTATGAGTGAACCAAGGAGTTGCAGAGGAAACGGTCTCCGGGGAAGGCAGAAAGGGTGGAGATGGGAAGTAACTGGTGGTGGGATCAATTTGAAGGTGATGGAAATGTCAAAGAATGACATGTTGGGATCTGAGGATGGTAGGATGAAAGATGAGGACCAGGGGAAATTGCACCAATTCTACAATATTCCTGATGTAGTCTCATCCTAAATAATTGGAACTAGAAATGTTTACTTTTGTATTCAAATCCACTTACAATTAAGAAAAACATGCCATGGTCTAATTGTATGTTGAACTTTCATATTATCTTTCAGTGATTCTTGCACAAAAGTAAATCCTAGTTCTTCTGAATGCATACATCATTTTGAAGACCAATCTGTTTGCAAATGAAGTACTGCAATAAGCATTGGTTGAGCCAGACATCAATGACCGTACATGTGTCTATTACCTGCCCTTCTGTCCCGATCTCACACCTTCTGCATTGATATTGTTCTGGACAGATGAGTGCACATATACACAGAATTGTTGGCTTTCCCATGGTTCATGGCGAAGTTGATCACTTGGTGACATTGTGCGTTATATTCTCCTGGCAATATCACATAAAGATATCCCTAAGCCTTGAAATGCAGCTAGTTCGTAATCAGAGATAGAGAATTATGCAGGTTAAATCAGGAAGCAGTCATATGCTTCATCTAACAGCCCAGCTGTGTTCAAATAGTTACCGAAGGGTGAGGACAAGGCAGCAAAGAATGTCCACTAATAATATAACAAATGATGTATACAGTAAGCATGCAATGAAATTAATGCTGATACACTGAAATAATAGAGTAGACTACTGGAATATTTGGAATGTTCTGACAGTGCCATGAAGTGAATATCAAGACCCATGATAAACTATTGTAGCTGCATCAAAGATTCTGAGATAGAGGT
This sequence comes from Leucoraja erinaceus, assembly GCF_028641065.1. Lineage (NCBI taxonomy): Eukaryota > Metazoa > Chordata > Chondrichthyes > Rajiformes > Rajidae > Leucoraja > Leucoraja erinaceus. The sequence continues at coordinate 158,757,556 of NC_073377.1, forward strand.
CCTCGACATCAGCTCAAGGGTGGCAGGTGCATATGAAAGAAGACAAGCAACAAAATAGTTAGATTGACCTTAATCGGCCTGTTCCACTTAGGCGACTTTTTAGGCGACTGCAGGAGACTAGGCAGTCGCCTCATGGTCGCCACATGTTGAAAAATTAGCGGTGACTAGAATGAAGCCGCCATGGTCAGTAACGAAAATTCTTGTGCCGTAGGTGGGTGGCGAGGAGGTCCTAGTGGGCTGCCAGGATGTCGAAGATTCTCTTAGGTTCTGGTAGGTTGTAGCCGTGCATTTCATTGGCTCATTGGGAAAATAAACGTAAGCAGTAGTTTTCAGAACCAAGAATAACCGATCGGTAATGTTGAATGTCCGCCGAGCTTCACAGCTGTGTATCTCTGGCTTCTTAAATGTTGTCTCCACTCCTTCTTCCCCCCCCCTTCTCCCCCTTCTCTCCTCCTTCTCCCCCCTCTCCCCCTTCTTTTAATGGACTTACCGTACACTGTGCTTTTTAGCTACTAAATTACAGCGCCAACCTTCCTGTTCATCGCGGTTTGTGTCTGTATCACATTGGCTTTGCACCGTGTGAATTTCACTCAGACAACTCAGACAACGCCCTGTCCCCCGCCTGCATAACGAGCTGGTGAAGGCAGCGATGTGTGTGTGTGTGTGTGTTAAACTCTGACAATCGCCGTTCCAGTTGCCGGTGTTTCAGGCGACTGCCGGCAACTTGATAGACACTGGCAGTCCCCTGGAAAATCACCTAAGTGGGCCAGGTCCATAAGTGTAACAAGTGGAATTCTCTATACTGTCAGTTTCGTGACTGTTTTCTCAAAATAAATGAGCTGCTTAAAGCCCTGTCCCACTTTCCTGAGTTACTCATAAACTCTCCCGCGTTTTTCCCTTGATTCGAACTCGGGGAATGTCGGCAGTGAGTCGGTAGCAAGTCCATAGGAGTCCGTAGATGTTTCATTTCACTTGCACTTTCAACATGTTGAAAATTAGCCCCAAGTACCTACGAACGGCTATTACAGTAATTCTCCAAGGTCGAATCAAGGGGAAAACCCGGGAGAGTTCGTGAGTAACTCGGGAAAGTGGGACAGGGCCTTTACATTGTTTCTTTTCAAGCCTTCTTAATCTAAAGAAAACACAAGAGCCGTAGTGGAACAGCAGTAGAACTGCTGCCTCACAGCGCTATAGGACCAGATTCAATCCTGACTATAGGTTCTGTCTGTGCTGAGTTTGTACGTTCTCCATGTGACCATGTGGGTTTTCTCCAGGTGCTCCTGAGGTGGACTGGCCAAATTTTGTGCCTTCCACCACAGTGATGAATGCTGTGGTGGATGTTTGTGTTACATTTTTATTGTGTTTTTGTGTGTTCCTTTTTTTATTGTACCGCTGCTGGCAAATTCATTTCACTTGCAAAACTGATATTGGATATTGATATTGAGGTACACTATCGGAAGATAAAGAGGGATATATATCAGCTGCAGAAATAGGTGGAGAATGGCAGATTGGTAGATGGGTGGTCAGGACTACTCTCTCGTTGGTGAGAGGACTAGTCAGTTGCCTGGTAACAGCTGCGAAGAAACCATCCCTGAATCTAGAGGTATGCGTTTTCAAACTGCTGTACCTCATGCTTGATGAGTGAGGGGAGAAGAGGTGTGACTGAGGTGAGACTCATCCTTGATTATGCTAGTGGCCTTGCTGAGGCTGCATTCAGTGTAGATGGAGTCAATGGAATGGAGGTTGGTTTGTATGATGGCCTGGGCTAGGTCCACAACTCTCTGCAATTTCATGCGGTCTTGGATGGAGCTGTTCCCAAACCATGCCGTGATGCATCCCGCTAAAATGCTTTTTACGGCACATCTGTGGCAGTTGAGGGTTGTTGGGGACATGCCAAGTCTTCGAAGGAAGTAGGGGCATTCAATGTATGCCTTCTTGGCCATAGCTTCGATGTGGCTGGTCCAGGACTAAATTGCTGGTGATATTCACTCCAAAGAACTTGGAGCTCTCAAGAATTTCTACTTAGCACCATCAATGAATGCCAGAGTGTGGCCCGCTTCACTTGCTGAAGTCGATCACAATCTACTTTCTCTGGATGACATTGAGGGAGAGGTTGTTGGCTTGGCACCAGGGTACGAGGTTCTTAATCTCCTTGAAATACTCTGTCTCATCATTATTTGACATCTGGTTCACTATGGTGGTGTCGTCTGTGAATTTGTAAATTGACTTGGATTGGTATTTGACTGCACATGAGTGTATAAGATTATAGAAGGGGGTTGAGAATGCATCTTAGCCGGGCGCCAGTGATAAGGATTATCATTGAGGATGATTTATCATCTATCTTTACTGATTGTGGTCTGTTGGTCAGGAAGTCAAGGATCCAGTTGCAGAGGTGAGTGCTGACGCCAAGTTCCACTGGTTTGGAGATGAACTTAGATGGGATAATGGTATTGAAAGCAGAGCTGTAGTCTATGAACAGGAGTCTGGCGTAAGTGTCTTTTTTATCCATGTGCTCCAGGAATGAGTGTAGGTCCAGGGAGATGGCATCAGCCGTGAAGTTGAGGGTTGTTGGGGACATGCCAAGCCTTCGAAGGAAGTAGGGGCATTGGTATGCCTTCTTGGCCATAGCTTCAATGTGGCTGGTCCAGGACTAAATTGCTGGTGATATTTACTCCTAAGAACTCAAATCAGTAGACGAACTGTAGTGGGTCAAGGTAGCTTAGTAGACTTGATTTAATGTGTTCCATAACCAGCCTCTCAAAGCACATCATGTTGATAGATGTCAAGGCCACTGGATGGTCGTCATTAAGGCATGAGATCTTGTTTTTCCTCAGCACCAGGATGATAATGGTCTTCTTGAACCAGGTGGGTACCTCAGAACAGAGTAGGAGAGATTAAAGATATCCGTGAACACTCCCACTAGTTGGTCTGTGCAGTTCCTAAGGGTGCAACCAGGGTCTCCGTCCATGCCAGTTCCTGGCTGGGGATTCACCCTCAGGAAGGCCGATGTGACGTGCAAAAGTGACCCTGAGAGAAGGCACACTACAGTCTGATGGGACGAATGTCATCACCCCATGGGCCTTCAGCTCAAAGCAAGCATAGAATGCATTGTTCATCAGGTAGGGCTGCACTATCACCAGCTATGCTGCCTAACTTTGCTTTGCAGCCAGTTACAGTATTCAGGCCTTGACACAGTCTGAGGGTGTCCAAATGATACTGGGACTCAAGTTTGTCCCATTATTGTCACTGTGCATTCCTGATTGGTTTGTGACGATTATAACAAGCTATTTTTGTATCGCTCTGGATTGTTTAATTAGTACGCAGCAGTCTTGGCCTTCACCAGGGAATGTACCTCACGGTTAATCCATAGTTTCCGTTTGGGAAACACTCAGATTGTCTTCTTCAACATGTGTGAAGAGTGGAGAGAGTGCAAATGAGTAAAGTTCAGAGCAATCTAGGTGTTCTCATGCATGACGTTAGCAGGCAACATGTAGTTTGCAAACAGCGAAGCGGTTGAAGTTTTGGAATAGTGTTCGTTTGTTACAGTTGTACAACGTGTTGCTGAGGCCACACCTGAAATACTGTGTGGTGTTTTTGTCCCCTTACCTAAAAGGAGAAGCTGAACAAAGGTGACTCACCAGGCTACTTACCTAGATGAGAAGGTTACACAGAAAAGCTGGAGAAACTCAGCGGGTGCAGCAGCATCTATGGAGCGAAGGAAATAGGCAACGTTTCGGGCCGAAACCCTTCTTCAGACTGATCGGGGGGTGGGGGTGGGTGGGGACAAGAAAGGGAAAAGGAGGAGTAGCCAGAAGGGTGGAGGGTGGGAGGAGACAGCAGGGGAGCTGAGGAAGGGGAGGAGACAGCAAGGACTAACAGAATTGGGAGAATTCAATGTTCATGCCCCGGGGGTGTAGACTCCCCAAACGGAATATGAGGTGCTGTTCCTCCAATTTCCGGTGCTGCTCGCTGTGGCCATGGAGGAGACCCAGGACAGAGAGGTCGGAGGCGGAGTGGGAGGGGGAGTTGAAGTGCTGAGCCACCGGGAGGTCAGCTTGGTTATTGCGGACCGAGCGGAGGTGTTCGGCGAAACGATCGCCCAACCTCCGCTTGGTCTCACCGATATAGATCTGCTGGCATCTAGAGAGCAGCGGACGCAATAGATGAGGTTGGAAGAGATGCAGGTAAACCTCTGTCGCACCTGGAACGACTGCTTGGGTCCTTGAACGGAGTCGAGGGGGGAGGCAAAGGGACAAGTGTTGCATCACTCCGCCTCCGACCTCTCTGTCCTGGGTCTCCTCCATGGCCACAGCGAGCAGCACCGGAAATTGGAGGAACAGCACCTCATATTCCGTTTGGGGAGTCTACACCCCCGGGGCATGAACATCGAATTCTCCCAATTCTGTTAGTCCTTGCTGTCTCCTCCCCTTCCTCAGCTCCCCTGCTGTCTCCTCCCACCCTCCAGCCTTCTGGCTACTCCTCCTTTTCCCTTTCTTGTCCCCACCCACCCCCACCCCCGATCAGTCTGAAGAAGGGTTTCGGCCCGAAACGTTGCCTATTTCCTTCGCTCCATAGATGCTGCTGCACCCGCTGAGTTTCTCCAGCTTTTCTGTGTAACCTTCGATTCTCCAGCATCTGCAGTTCCCTCTTAAATACCTAGATGAGAAGTTTTGTTTTCACAACAGAGGCTCGACAATTTGGGTATATACTCCACATCTCTATTTGTATAGACAAGGATTTGTTGTCCTTTTTATCATATTTTAAACCTATTCTGCCACTTTTAGTGAACTATGCATGTTTGGTATCAAATCTCACTGTTCCTTACTCCTTTCAGAATTGTGCACTCCAATTTATTGTTAGATCTTCATTCTTCTTACTAAAGCACCAAATTTCACAGAATTAGATTCCATCTTCCACCTATCTACCTATTCCACAAGGTTGTTCATATTGCCTTTATTACTATATTCCTGAAAATTCATAATACCTCCATGTTTTGTGCTCACTGCAAATTTGTAAATTATGGCTTCTACAACCTGTCCAAGTCAATAATATATATTCAGAAAAGAAGTGTTCTAATGCGTGGGGAACTCCCCTGTATACTTTCCTCACGTGTTAAAAAAAGAAAACTTTCATAACTATTTTTTTCCCTTGCTACTTAGTTAATGTTCTATCTATGCTAATAAAGTCCATTTTATTCAATGGCCTTCAATTTTTTTGTAACATGTCGATTATGAAACTTCTTCAAAAGCCTCTTGGAAGTCCTGCTATGCCATATCAACTGCATTTTTCTCGACAGACCATCAAAATATTCAAATAAATTCAAGATGATTTGCATTGATTTAAAAATGTTTTTCTAGTTATGCATGTTTCAATTAGAACATATTTCACTTACATAACCTTCAGAATGCATTAGGATTGTCAATATGGTTCTGCCTGCACCATTAATCTCTCATCTGTAATAGGTTGACAGATAAATGTTACCCGGACATGAAGACATTCCAAATTTTCACCTGAACAGATTGATAAAAGGTGAATCGTTGAAGAAAAGTCATTGAACTGAAGCATTTATTTTTTCCATCTCTACAGAGGCCAGCAAATTTTTATTTTATTTCAAGCTGGTAGACAACCTAATTTTAGAGTGGATCTGAACAACTGTGTGACATTTCAGCAAAGTGGTATGATGACTCATTTAAGATCAGAATTACAGTGTATCAAGCTGGATCTACTGGAGTGAATAAGTATAGCAGGCAGTTAAAAACGACATAATAAATCGCAGAGGGAATAAGAGATTAAAATTAATTGCTCATTGCATATGTGAAAAAAATGTTTTTATGTACATAGACTGTATTATCAGGAAACAATACCTGGCATTGAAGAATACCAGTCTGAAGAAGGGTTTCGGCCCGAAACGTCGCCTATTTCCTTCGCTCCATAGATGCTGCTGCACCCGCTGAGTTTCTCCAGCAATTTTGTGTACCCTGGCAATGAGGTTTTGTGATCAATATAAATTGCAAGATATAATTCTCATACTTTGCAAATGCTGAACATCACCATAATGGGGCAGATCTCGAACAACGATAAGACGGAGCACAGGAAAATGATAGAGAGCATGAAAGCAACTCTTCCTCGATGACAGCAAGACATATGAGCTAGTTATTAATATCATGAAATTAAGTGTTGAATTACCAAGCAGTCAGCATTAACGTTGCCAAAATGCAGGTGGTTGAGAACTTCAAGTTCCTCAGCATAAATATCACCAACAAATTGTCCTGAACCAACCATATTGAAGCAACGGCCAAGAAAGTTCACCAGCATCTCTATTTCCTCAGAGGACTTATGAAATTCGGCAAGTCACTGATGACATCCCAACTTCAACAGGTGCACTGTAGAAAGCATCCCTTCAGGGTACTTCACAGTGAAATTCAGTGCCCTGGGGAATGTTGTAGAGCAGAGGGATCTAGGAGTGCAGGTACATAGTTCCCTTAAAGTGATGCCGCAGGTAGATAGGGGAGTCAAGAAGGCTTTCAGCACATTGGCCTACATCAGTCAGTGCATTGAGTATATAAGTTGGAATGTTATGTTACAGTTGTACAATATATTGTTGAGGCTGCATTTGCAGTATTGTGTTCAGTTTTGGTCACCCTGCTATAAGAAAGATGCCTTTAAACTGGAAACAGTGTAGAGAACATTTATGAGGATGTGCCCAGGATGAGAGGCTGAGCTACAGGGAGAGTTTGGACAGGCTAGGACTTTTATTCCTTGGCGTACAGGAGGCTGAGGGGTGATCTTATAAAATAATGAGGGAAATAGATAAGATGAAAGCACATTTTACTCAGTTGGGGAATTAGTTTTAAGGTGAGAGGGGGAAGATTTAATAGGAACCTGAGGGGCGACCTTTACACACGGAGGATGGTGGATATATGGAACAAGCCGCCAGGTGAGGTAATGAGAGAGGTACTATGAAAACATTTAAAATACATTTGGGCAGGTACATGGATAGAATAGGTTTAGAGAGATATGGGCTATACATGGGCAGCTGGACTAGCATAGATGTGGCATCTTGGTCAGCATGGGTAGGTTGGGCTAAAGGGCCTGTTTCCATGCTAGATGACTAAGCCATGACCCTATGACATGACTCTTCTCTTTACTCTTCTCCTCCCTCCTCCATCATCTATCCACATATTTACATTAGTCACCCTTCTTCTCAGTTCCCTCAGCTGCATCTAATTATACTCCTGGCCTTAAACTCATCTTGATCTACAATTACTCTTCTTTGCTCATGTGCTGTAAAGCAGATCACTTTACAATTGAATAATTATTTGATATAAATATGGCAGGTCCAAAATGCCAACATAAAAACTAGAAGGAAAGAGAATAAGCTAAGCCCCTGCCATATAAACATGGGCATTATTTAGTATTTTGGGGTTTGGCATCCCAAACGTTTGATTGAGCATTAGAGAAGACAATAAAATGTAGATTAAACCCTCATTACAGAAAGCATCAGTGCTTGCACCATGAGAGATCTGTTACAAAACAAATGAATTCACATCTATGCTAAACTACCCAGCCATTTTTCATGTCCTGTAGATATATCCTATCTAAATATGTGTTTTCTGCCTCCAATCTAATATTAATGCCCCAAGAATCTAATGACTTCCCCTCTGACTTCCCCACCTCATGGTGCTCACTGATTGTCCTTATCTTACCATTTCTGCACTGACTGCGACATGGGTCTGCAAGTAATTTAAACACGACTACCTTTGACATGCTAGTTTTTAATCGCATCCCCTCATTCCAGAAAGTTTGTCCAAAGGACCACATCTCCCCTCCCTTTATTGTTGGTGCTGATATAAACCACAACTTCCACCTTCCCCAGTAGAATATTCTATATCCTCTCTGTAATGTATTTTACACTGGCACAGGGGGAACAACACATATGAGACATGGTGGGAAGTTATACAATTTCAAGAATGCTTTGCGAGATTCCATGAATTTCTTATTCTGTCCACTTGATAATCTCATGAATGTGGTTGCCCTGTAAAAATAATTTATCTTTTTTATTCTAAATTTCTTAGGTAGATTGTCCCAGCTGGACTAAATTAGGGATAGACACAAAAAGCTGGAGTAACTCAGTGGGGCAGGCAGCATCTCTGGAGTGAAGGAATGGGTGACGTTTTGGGGTTGAGACCCTGCTTCAGACCACTGAAACATCACCAATTCCTTCTCTCCAGAGATGCAACATGTCCCGCTGTGTTACTCCAGCTTTTTGTGTCTATCTTTGGTTTAAACCAGTATCTGCAGTTCCTTCATACATATACTAAATTAGGGATACTCATTTATGCAAACATCCTCCCATTCTATTGCATCTAAGCTTATCTACATAATATTTTGTTCCTTTTGCCCAACATATGCTTGTCTAGTTTCCCCTTAAATGCATCTATCTTCTTCTTGGATAATTCCTCGTGATTAAAAGTGATTTCTTCAACTACCATTTCCTTGGGTTCAAAAAGCTGGAGTAACCTTGGCGTGATATTTGACTCAGCATTGAAATTTGACAAACAAGTCAATGCCCTGGTAAAAGCTAGCTTCTTCCAGCTTCGGACGATATCTAAAATAAAACAATTCCTCCAGTTTGATGGACAGAAAAGATCATCCACACATTTATCTCCTCCCGCCTCGATTACTGCAACTCCCTTTACACTGGCATCAGCCAATCTTCACTGTCCCGCCTGCATCTGGTCCAAAACGCCGAAACGAGACTCCCGACGGGCACCCGAAAAAGGGACCACATCACCCCGATTCTGGCTTCTCTCCACTGGCTCCCTGTGCGGTTCCGAATAAATTTCAAGATCCTTCTTTATGTTTACAAAGCCCTTAACAGGCTTGCCCCCACCTACATCAAAAGTCTGCTTACCCACCACTCCAAGTCCCTCAGATCGGCCGACTTGGGGTTACTGAACATCCTAAGCATAAGCTCAGGCACGACTGCGCCTTTGCGGTTGCAGCTCCTAGGCCATCAGAACTCCTCCCTCCATCGACTCTTTTGTTGTGACTTAAAACTCATCTTTACTCTCAAGCCTTTCTTGACGTCCTCTGAGGGAGGGCTAAATGTATGTAGTTATGTATGTACTTAATCTATGAACCAATGTTGTATAACGTTAGTACCTCCACCAATGTAAAGCATTTTGGCCAACGAGAGTTGTTTTTTAAATGTGCCATAGAAATAAAAGTGACTTGACTTGACTTGGGTTCTGAGGTGACTGATCAGCTAATATGAGATCTGCACACTCTTACATAGGTGGGAGAGGAAAAGCTTGACAGGACAGATGGATGAATATTTGTGAAATTGTATTAAATCTCATATTCCACAATCCAACGGTATGAACATTGTATTTTCCATTACATTTTCCATTTACAGGTAACCCAGGCTCCCAAACTTTTACCTTAATTATACTTTGACTTTTAATCTGGATTAGGTTTTCTAAAATATGCTTCTGAAAAAACATATTGTCACAAAATCCAAAAGTGGAATGTGTGCCTCGGCATATGTTTTGTTTTAGTACTAGGCGTCGGTGGTACTTTTGTCACAATAATGTAACGTAGTACATTCATTAATTTATGACACAATGTAAAACATAGTTAAACTGATACAATATACCTTTCTTTTATAAAGGAAATTATAAAAAAAAATAGTAATGTTTAATATCACGAACTGCAGTACAATAGTTACAAATGTTACAAAACTTACCTTCAGCAGCGCTGCAGTTCTGCCACTGGCCGTGTGCGCGACTTTGGCGCCTTTGGGGGGCGGGGCGGGGTTAAAATGCGTTTTTTTCCTGCCTGTCCTGGATATATTTTCTCGGGCCGCTAGCTAATGCTGAAGAATTGTTCCGACTGCCGTTCTGTGAATTTGTTTTTAAAAATCGCGGGACAATTTCAGCGCTGGAGTAAAATAAAAATCCGCTTCTAATGCCGTTAACGCCGATAACTGGGACGGATTTCACGTACTGGACAGCTAAAGGTAAGCAGTTTATTTTGCATATAAACGTGCTTCTTAGGATGACCTTAATCCAAATTTTACGTTGCGAAAAGGTGATTTAGGCCCCATACAAACCAGCAGTATTTTTCCTGCTGATACGGGGTTTAAATTCACGCAAACCACAACGTTCCAATCGATTGTGTTCCACAAAATCCCACTCGCAAGATGATTTAAATGGCCATTAATTTATGGGAATTAAACACTAAATTCCTTCCATTTGGCCTATAAATTCATGACAATGAGATTTAAAAATCATGTTATATTGTGAATTATTGTGTGAATGTTAATTGGACACTTAGGCTATTTAAAAATGTTAATCTTTTCTTAAGAAATGGAGAGATGTTTAGATCTAGTAATTGAATTTTGTAATTAGCTACAATTAGGTAACTAACTATATATATGCTTTAATTTCAGGTCATCCAAGTAAGATTGTTTCATATTTGTTTCAGAATGCTTTAATCTATAATAACTGAAATTTTCATTCAGTTCTCTTAATTTTTAAGAAAGTTATGGGCTTATGACTGTCCTCAATCACAGCTTTTATGTTAAGTCAATGGAAAAGCAATAGGGAACAAGATCCTAATTTCCTAGTATGAAAATGGCCATAACGTTTTTTTAATACTGAAGATATGAAAGTGAATTAGGTGTCAATTTAATCTTCTTTTTATGCTTTATCTGATGAGATAAATTGCAGACTTGATTTTTTAAATCTCAAAATTTTGTAACATTGCTACATATTGTCACAAAATCCAAAAGTGGAGTGTGTGTGTGTGACTCGGCATGTTTTGTTGTAGTACTAGGTGTTGATGGTACTTTTTGTCACGGTAATGCAACGTAGTACATACATTAATTTATTACATAACAGTTAAACTGATACAATATTCCTTTCTTTTAAAAAGGAAATGATAAAAAAAAACAGCAATGTTTAATATCACGAACTGCAGTACAATAGCACAACATTATTTAGATCCATTTATCAATATAACTGGAATTATAAAATGCATTTCGTTGTCTCTGTACTGTACACTGACAATGACAATTAAATTGAATCTGAATCTGAATTATAAAGACCAAACTAATAAATTCGACTTTAAATGTAAAAGGGCAAATTGATAAACCAGTGACCCGAAACGTCACCTATTCCTTCTCTCCGCAGATGCAGCCTGTCCCGCTGGGTTTACTCCAGCTTTTTTGTGTGTGTCTTCGGTTGAAACCAGCATCGGCAGTTCCTTCTTCCTACACTGTTTGCAGGACGCGTTTGTGGAGGATGAGGGCGGCGTGAGTGAGCAAGCGGGACGCCTGCGGCACTGAGACCTGGAGGCAGCTCTGGTGCGCGCGCGCCGAGCCGAGCTGAGCCGAGCCGAGCCGCAGAGTTGCCCCCGCTCTGCTCCCTCTGCTGCTGCTGCTGCTGCTGCTGCACACTGCGGCTCAGCTCAGCCCTCATCCCCGCTGCTGCTGCTGAACGCCAACACACCAGCAGCCGTCCGCTCTGAAGACTGGTCTCCCACACTTGCATTGCAACATTCAAGCGTTGCTTCAACCGGAGATCTCTTTCTTCCTGCGTTTTAGAGAGCGAGAGGCAGCAACGCGTCTGCACAGCCGGCGTCTATCTAATGTAATCCCCCTCCCCTCCCCTTCCTCCCGAACCCGAAGACACGAGAAGCCCCCGCCAGCATCGCATCGCTGTTTCCGCTCCAGCTGTCAAGCCGGGTTTGGAGCTGCATCCGACCGAATTGCTCTGTCTCTGTCTCTGTCTCTGTCTCTGTCTCTGCGCTGCAGCTGCAGCTGACCGTGAACCAGAGCGGACGAGTCCAGCATCCTGCCGACACCGTTGCATCTCCGCCGCCTCTCCGCTGCTCCCTACTACATCACTTGACTCATCCATCCCCGGCAGCTCGGAGGAGGCCGAGGTTGGGCTGCGTTCGCACACAACGAAACCTCTTCGGGTCTTCCTTCCATCCTGGACATCGTCGACATCGTCAAGCTCACCAACAGTGATGTAGAATGTGAAGAGAGACCCTCCATCCTGGATCCACGGCTGAAGGACACTCACACATTGTATTTGGTGATCAAGGCATCTTCCTGCCATTACTCTGCATTTCTCCTCTAAGAAACAATAGCATATTAACATTATTTGAAATTTAAAGCCACAATAGGATCATTAAAAGTGATTTTGTATGTAATTTAGGGGAAGGTGGTGTTTTAGCTGAATCAGAGCTGTCATACAAAAAGGGATTAGGGTTATCAGCAGCGTGACAGTAATCACATTTTTTTTATTATATATAATTTTTTGTTTTAATTTTTCTTTTTGCTATTAATTATGTCACATGATCGGAGTATTGAGTTGGAGCATTTTGAGGAGAGAAGCCGGGGTCACCGGTCATCTCGGCGTGGAAGTGGTAGCGGAGGAGGAGGAGGTGGTGGTGGTGGTGGAGGCAGTGGAGGTGGCGGTGGAGGAGTGGCAAGCTCCCGAGGAAATGGTTTACCCAGTCCTGCCCACAGCGCCCACTGCAGTTTTTACCGAACCCGGACTCTGCAAGCACTCAGCCAGGAAAAGAAAGCCAAAAAAGTCCGCTTCTACCGGAATGGGGACCGCTACTTTAAAGGGCTTGTGTATGCTGTCTCCCAGGACAGGTTCAGGTCCTTGGATGCTCTGCTGATGGAACTGACAAAATCTCTCTCAGATAACGTCAACTTGCCCCAAGGAGTCAGAGCCATTTACACTATCGATGGGAATAAGAAGATCGACAATCTGGATGATCTACTGGAAGGTAAGTGAGAAAGCGGCAATGCCTTCAGATGAGTTCAAAAAATATTGGACAAATATACTCCAATAGATAGGATGGGTTTACATGGATGTGGGCCAAATGCGGGCAAGTGGGATTAGCCTACTAGGTCGACTTTGGTCGGCATAGAAAAGCTGGGTCGAAGGCTCTGTTTTAGTTGTCTACAGCCCTATGACTATGACTAGACGATGAGTGGAAGGCCTACGCACAGTGCTAAGATAGAAACCCGAGTTTGAAAAGTATTGAAGAGAAGTAACATAGAGTCTACAATACAGTACGAATGGATAGACAGTTTCCAAATAGGAAGGCTTTTATTTGAAAGGTAGGCTGGTTTCATTTTGAATTTGTTCAAATTGAACAAAACCTTGTTCTTGGTTACATTTTATGGATGATTATCCAGAAATCATCAAAATACACATTATTACCTCTGCTAGATCGGGGTATATAGCTAATTTCTATTAATCCTGAAACAAAGACAAGGGAGAAATTTCAGAAGGGGAGATATGGACACTGCTTTTGGAACATTCTGTTTTTATGATATCTGCCAGTATCATCTTCATTTTTGGAACAGAGGTTTACATGGTAGTTTCTGTGTTTCCATTTTAGCTTCTAATTTATCTTTACAGGAGAACATGTGTTGGATGTGATATTGGAATTTTACTTCTTATGTTGTTGTGCTAATTCATCTATTTACCAGTCTGGAGAGTTATTTCCAGATTTTAAACTAAGCGGAAAAGGAGTTGTGTGTGGGGGGGGGGGGGGGGGGGGGGGGGGGGGGGGGGGGGGGGGGGGGGGGGGGGGGGAGAGAGGAAACCGAAAGAATGTAGGAAGATCTAAAGGGGTAATCTGGTCCACTTTGCTCTGGCACTGCATTCTGAAATTCAGTCGAATCATGGCTAATCTTACACCTTAGTTGTATATTCCTTCGTTGTCCTTTAATACCCCAGAATGAAGCGAAAATAGGTGTTCAGAAATGTTTGCAAAGTAATTAAAAATTAATAACTGAAATATCACATTTACATAAATCTTCAGACCTTTTGCTATGACATTCAAAATTGAGCTTAGGGTCATCCTGTATCCATTGATTATCCTTGAGATGTTTCTACAACTTGATTGGAGTCCACCAGTGGTAAATAAAATTGATTGGACATGATTTGGAAAGGCACACACCTGTCTATATAAGGTCCCACAGTTGACAGTGCATGTCTGAGCAAAAACCAAGCCATGAAAACGAAGGAATTGTCCATAGACCTCCGAGACAGGATTGTGTCGAGACACAGATCTGGGGAAGGGTATAAAACAATTTATGCAGCATTGCAGGTCCCTAAGAACACAGTGGCCTCCGTCATTCTTAAATGGAAGAACTTTGGAACCACCAGGACTCTTCATAGAGCTGGCCGCCCCACCAAACTGAACAATTGGGGGAGAAGGGCCTTGGTCAGGGAGGTGACCAAGAACCCGATGGTCACACTGACTGAGTTTCAGAGTCATTCTGTGGAGGGAGAAACTTCCAGAAGGTCAACTATATCTGCAGCACTCCACCAATCAGGCCTTTATGGTAGAGTGGTCAGACGGAAGCCACTCCTCAGTAAAAGGCACATGACAACTCACTTGGAGTTTGCTAAAAGGCATGAGAAACAAGATTCTCTGATCTGATGAAACAAAGATTGAACTCTTTGGCCTGAATGGCAAGTATCACATCTGGAGGAAACCAGGCACCGCTCATCACCTGGCCAATACCATACCTACGGTGAAGCATGGTGGTGGCAGCATCATACTGTGGGGATGTTTTTCAGCAACAGGAACTGGGAGACTAGTCAGGATCGAGGGAAAGATGAATGGAGCAAAGTAAAGAGAGATCCTTGATGAAAACCTGCTCCAGAGTGTTCTGGCCCTCAGACTGGGGCGGAGGTTCACCTTCCAACCGGACAACGACCCTAGGCACACAGCCAAGACAACGCAGGAGTGGCTTTGTGTCAAGTCTGTGAATGTCCTTAAGTGACCCAGCCAGAGCCCAGACTTGAACCCGATCAAACATCTCTGGAGGGACCTGAAATTAGCTGTGCATCGATGCTCCCCATCCAACCTGACAGAGCTTGAGAGGATCTGCAGAGAAGAATGGGAGAAATTACCCAAATACAGGTGTGCCAAGCTTGTAGCATCATATCCAGAAGACTTGAGGCTGTAATTGCTGCCAAAAGTGCCTCAACAAAGTACTGAGTAAAGGAGCTGAATACTTATGTATATGTGATATTTCAGTTATTTGTTTTCAAGTACTTTGCAAACATTTCTAAACACCTGTTTTCTCTTTTTTTATTATGGGGTATTGTGTGTAGATTGATGATTAAAAAAATGAATTTAATCCATTTTAGAATAAGGCTGCAACGTAACAAAATGTGGAAAAGTGAAGGGGTCTGAATACTTTCTGAATGCACTGTATAACCAATGACTAAGCATCCATATCCATTAGCAATGTAAAATTTCACGCACACAACCATTTAATTTAAGACCTTTCTTAAATAATTCCAAAATGGTTATCCCTGTGACCCTTAAGGACTCCATGCCTGGCAAATCTTCCTCCCCTGATCAATCCTGCCGAGCCCCTTCCTTCCTTCATTGTTATTTTTCAATGAGGTTTGCTGTTCTTTTTTTAACGTTCTTGCACATTATTCTCACATTGAGAAAATCTCTCATCCTGAGTGTTCATTGAACCCCTTCAAGCCATTTATTCTTCGGCAGAGACAAAAAACAGGTATAGTATTGCAGTAAAGTTTCATGAAGAACGTATAATTATAATAAGGCTTCTTTACTCATAACCTCTTAATCTTTCCCACATAACATTTTATTCCTGAATTTATATGATAACTTGATGTGATCTGCTATTCTGGGACTGCCATTGTTCAATTAATATCATGTTTTTCACTCCCTCGCCTATTCAAAAATATTCAGTTTTTCTATTTTTCCTACCAAGTGACTAACTTTAAAAGTTAAAGAAACTATATGGTAAGCTGACTTTCTTAAAAAATAAGCGTATTTTTTATTCATGAAAAAAAACCTAATTTTAATTTATTAATAACGTCCGTCAGGCAAAATGAAAATCTTCTCATCATTTCTCCCTTGAAATGCAATTACGCAGAGAATCGAAGAGTTAATTAATTAGAAGTGGTAGAGATAAGTTATTAACCTTGGGTTGAATCATTACTTTAATTGCGAATTGCATGTTGCTATTTATAATAGGAAGCGGAGAGTCATTTTAATGCTTAGAAAAGTATTTCGTAGCTTGGGAATCTAAGCCTAGAGAGTGGTTTTCGATGACAGTATAATTCTAGACTAGCAGATGCATTAAGAACAATATTAGCCATGCAATGCTTCCAATAACAAAATATTGTTTCATAGTATGAAAAACATTCTTGATCATATGGAATTATTTTTAGATAGTTTTCAAGGTCTTGAATATCACTATTAAATCTCCATAACACATGGCACTGTGGTACAGCGGTAGAGTTGCTGCCTTACAGAGAGCCAGGTTCGATCCTGTCTATGAGTTCGGTCTGTACGGAATTTGTACCTTGTCCATGTGACCGCGAGGCATTTTATCCCGGGTAGTCTGGTTTCTTCTGCACTCCAAAGATGTAAAGTTTGCAGGTTATTGTCCCAAGGAAATTGTCCCTAGTGTGTTTCGGATAGTGCTAGTGTATGGGGTGATTGCTGGTTGATGTGGACTCAGTGAGCTGAAGGGCCTGTTTCCACGCTGTATCTCTAAACTAAACTAAAATGTTTCCAATGTTTTAAGTTTTTCCTTATATTTATTGAAATTGCTTTTGTAATCTATGACAAGAATTATAATCATCTGTCATAGAGAGATACAGAAATGAAACTGGCACATCAGCCGTCTGTTTAGCCTCCATAATCCCTACATAATCTCATTCACCTACACTCCATGGGCAATTTGCAGTGGCCAATTAACTTACTGATGTACACATCATTGGGATGTGGGAAGAAACAGGAGCACCTGAAGAAAACACATGCAGCCAAGGGAAAATGTGAAAATTCCACACAGGTAACACCCGATGTCAGAATTGAGCCTGGGTCTCTGACACTGTGATCTAGCGCCTGTGTGTAGGTGAGCTCGGAAGTGATAAAGAGTTACATCAGCTGTTTGGAAGTGGATAAAGGGCCACCAAACTAATTCTACACTGAACATGACCGTGCCAGACCACAAATGAGAGACTCGTTTGGGAGGGGTGTGCGTAAATTAAAATGTCTTGATTGTTGACCGTGGACAATCTTAATAGAAGTTTCAGAGTTTAACTTGGATGCACCAAGGTGAGGTTAGATGGACATTGGATGTGGGTTGAGGTTATTTAGCAAATTTGCTGACAGATATTTGACTTAGTAATTCTGTGGAAGGCACGCCTTAGAAACCTTTAAGTAACTTTTTGTAGGGTTTATGCAGTTTTTCAACGTTGTTGATTATTTTAAACACTATGATTCTGCTGACATTGCAATGTGTAGCTCTCCATTTTCACGTCACCAAGGGATCGCATCCTCTGATTC
Source organism: Leucoraja erinaceus (assembly GCF_028641065.1). Lineage (NCBI taxonomy): Eukaryota > Metazoa > Chordata > Chondrichthyes > Rajiformes > Rajidae > Leucoraja > Leucoraja erinaceus. Next base: position 158,774,938 of record NC_073377.1, read on the forward strand.
TTTAGGACCAGAGAAAAACATAGAGAGGACAAGAAAATAGACGGGAACAGCAGAATAATGCTTCTCGCCAGGAGAGAGGGTCGTCAGAACGGTCCAACTCATTGGAGCCCAAGCTCACTGAGTCAGAAGACAGGCCACTCTTGATATGTAGGAAGAGTGTTTTGGGAGACTCATGGTATCATGGCAAATGGTGACCAAAATTTGCCTGGTGCCTGTGGCATTTGGTAAACGTGCTCTGCCAGTGGCTGTGAACATGACCACTTTTGGGGTCATGCTAGTGACTTATTACAGATGGTTGCTCATAAATCAGGCAATCAAATGACAATTACATGAACTTTGTTTATAATAACACCCATCAGGGTGAATGTATATTCAAATTGCCTGGTATAATTGACAGTGGGCATGTGGTTTCCAAGGCACCACTGAATCACCCAGGAGTGCGCATTAATTGGAATCACTTATAAACGATTAAAATTATGGTTGTGTATGACCACAAGCAGATAATTCTCCAGATATGTCCAAGATCCCCAGGAATTTCTCCATGATGTATTCATACAACGAAGACTATCTTCTGGTAGACAAAAGGCACCACGACATGGCTGGTAACCCCTTCATTGAACCTAAAAAACCACAAATGACTTGGACCAAAAATACAAAAAAATCTTATCTGTGAGAAATGTCAAGGAACAAATCACTGACAAAAAACAAGTGTCTGTCAGATACCTTAAGTCTTCAATGAGCACCTGCCAGGGTCTGATGAATAGTTGAGACGTGAGCAGAAATAACAGCCTCTCTGGTGGAGAAGCAGGATGAATATGCAGGCCAGTGTCAGGAGAGCATGTTGCATTGTCGGCTGGGATTACCTAACCGTTCTGAAATTCATTTTGGGTCAGGAAATGCACCTGTTTAACAAGCTGACAATCCTACTTGGTTTTGTCAACATTTGTGAATACAAACCTGTCCTTTCCATACCTTTAAATGCCTTGTCCACTCATTGTTGTCAGGATTAGTGTGCAACATTAAAAGTTCCGTTTTCTTCACCAGCTATAAATGTTGGAGAGTAGACAATTATGTCAACAGATGTCATCCCAAAGAACTGAAACCAAATAATTCAACCATGCAGAATACATATCCTCATGCAGTTTCGAATAACCGTTCTTCCTCTTCCAAAAACATAAATGATGCAAATGTTTTGGTTTCATATCAATTTTTGGCAGGGGTGAACACATTTCTAGTAGCTGAGAGTCTCGATGATGCTTTCTGCTTGTGAAGGCTTTGTCATAGACTGTACCTGTAGAAGCAATGGACAGACTCTGCTATCAGGATATGAGGAAGTACTTGAGATTCTTACTGGTATTTTGGGCTCTGAACAAAGCAACCCACATCTCTTTCACCATTATCTATCTCATGGATTACCTCCTTTTGCAAGGCTATGATGCTCCTTATTTTTTTGAAGATGGCATTCATTGTATGAAAAATCAAAGTGATGGAGGACCTCACATATTCTCGTGGTCCACCCTGTTCCGACTAATGCAATCAACCTGGCGTGCTCAAACAGAAGATCACACAGATCAAGTTGTCTTACAACTTTAGGCTGTGCACGCCATATGCAAGAAGAAGACATATTCTCTGCTGCTGCCCAGAAGTTTCCTATCCTATATTGGCACTTGAGGTGCATAACAGACCTTGCAGCAGTTTGTAACCTCTAAGGCACATTTAACATTGCTGTCCTTCTCTCCTCCATCTGCCCTTGCTAAAATGATGAATAGATCATCAAATGAAAACCCCATCTCTTTTTCACTGATGTGAGAATTTCAGTAGGTGCATACCCAGTAGGAGTCTTCTGTTGCAGAACCTTCATATCTGAGGAGGAGTTTCTCGTTGTGAACGGCTTGTGGGAGAGATGATCTTCCCCATGTAGATTAAGACTGAGACTGGTGTTTAAACCCCTTGATCATCTGCAATTCACAGCTAACCTCAAAACCAAGTTGCAAGCAGTGTCCCTGAATGAAATAGCTGTATCACCATGTTGCTGTGAGATCTCCATCCCATTGACTCTGATGATGTATTGGTTTTCCTCAGTGATATTTCCAGTGTGGTTGTGAGTTGAGATGTGTCTGGCGGGCCAGCTCCCATTCTCCACTGGAGTTCCCAGCTGTCTTCTATTGTAAATAGGGGAAGAGGAAACTAATGAACAATGTAATGTATTGAGCAGATGGAACAAAAATATTCTGTTAATGGTGACTTTGAAAGAGACAATTGTCAGTAGAAAAATGAGGTGGCTGGGTAAATGAAATAGTGCATAAACAGAGAGTGTGAGTGGCCTGGCAGTGGAATGATGTACCAGAGCAGAGCTAAGTGGTTGGAATTAACACACATATAAAGTGGCAGATGATTGGACACCATACTAACTTTTCATGATTTTATGATATAATTAAAGGACTTGCAGGACTGAAAGAGGTAACTGTTGACCGTACTGCTGCTACTGACTTCAGCTTGTTAGATTCAGCCACATCTTCTGTTCTTGGAGAAAATAATTGTCCTGTGAAGTTGTGCAGCCGCTGAATTTCCGTCAAGTGATGCATCACTGAGTCTTGAAGCAATTGGGGTGCATCAACCAACTATTTTGTTCTCTTCCTTTGTGGTACAGCCGGGTCTCGAGACCATGAATTGTAACTCATGAAATGTGGTTTTAAACACATTTCAAGCACTAGAGTGCAATTTTAAAATTGAGTCACATGTGTTTTCATCATACCACATAACCTGATTGGTTGGGGAACTAGGAAATTACATGCTATGTTATAATTGACTTGCAATCATACTGCAGCAGGTTAGAGTATTCCCATTTGTAATGATCAACCCTCTCCCAGTGTGTATGGCTGTTAAAATTCAATCCGACGTACCTATAATCGAAGATCATGTGCACTTTCTTAGAAGCCTTAAGGGCCTGTCCCACTTACGCGATTTTCTTCGGCGACCTGCCGGCACCCGTCATAGACTCAGCAGGTCGCCGTAAAATATTCAAAATGTTGAAAATCCAGCGGCGACCAGATAAAGGTACGATTCTTTGGGGGACTACTCACGACCATACAGGCGTCACCCCGCGACATGCGACAGGCCCTTTAGTCCTGATAAACCCAGGTCTTTTAATTAAATACTGTATAGTTTTATTATCACATTCATTTTCTTTCTACCAAAATGAACAATTGCACGATAATCTCATTTCTTAATAAAACTTCAATTACGTGTACATTAATTGTGCTTGTATGTCTTCCTGTAAAATGTTACAGTCCTCCTCACTGTTTATTACATTTTCCAGTTTCATGACATTCTGCAAATATTGAAGCCATACCCTATGTATGTTTGACGAGGTTGTTACTATTTATCAAAAAAAATAGTGACCTCAACAATAACTAAAGTCCTATGTTCTCCATTGTGTTCTGAGTGCTTCATTCTACTGGTTCTGGCCTCCATGTATTGCTCCACCCATAAATCTGTTGGAACTGTCAGTTATCTTGTTCCCACTCAAGAGAGATCTGAATCCCCAAATCTCTGCCTTTCTCTAGTCTTTATCCCTTTGGAAAAAGTCTTAAAACAATCATGGACTCTTACTCTGTTGGCTCTTTTTCTCTCTCTCTGTCTAATTATGATGTTCCATCATTTTCTGTTCTTATTTCCAGTTTCTAATATCTACAGTTTTTTTGCTTTTAAATTCATCTCATTTGCTAATTTTCATGCATTTTGTCCATGTCTTGACTTGGCATCAACTTGGAAAATTGTTCAATACAATTACTTAGGCTAAAGGTGCCATAACAATGGAAACAGTGGAAGCTTGTATCAACTTAGGTAAGTTATCTACAATTTTTCTCATAATGTCAAGGGTACTTTTCATTAAGAACTTGTTGCTATGGACATTTCCTGTCGCAAACACATTCACAGTCAGTACTGGGAAGGAAACTGATCTGCATTGCAGCCCTCAGTGCTGATGTCACATTTCCTCCCTTTCAATCATGAAACCTCGAATGCTGAGTTTCTGTGACTAAAACCAAATGACTTAATTGTTTAAAACTACTGATACCGAATAGAGGCTTTAGTATTAAAAAATAAATAATCACTGGGATACACAGCAGGTTTGTCAGTTTATCAAATGAGAATAAATTGACTTTTATGATAGACTGCAAAATTCATGTTGGGGCCTCGAAGAAAGGTCCCAATCTTATTTTTGCTCTGTTCTGACAGATAACCTGTTATAAGTGTAAGTCTTTTCTAATCTATTAGAGTTCTGATGTTCGTGTTTTTTCTTTTTATCTCTGGCTGTCATTAGGTTATTGGGCACTTGTTTAAAAAGGACATTCTTAAAGCAGAAAGGATCTACCTGTGTATATTTGTCCCTTTTACGTCCATTAGTAGTCGATATGCTGAACATTATGTTCTGGCAATCTTAGAGTCATATACAGCATGGAAACGGGTCCTTCGGCCCAACGTCCACACTGGCCAACATGTCCCAGCTACACTAGTCCCACCTACCCACGTTTCGGCTGTATCCCTCCAAACCTGTCCTAGCCATGTACCTGTATAACTATTTCTTAAATGTTGGGATAGTCCCTGCCTCAACTACCTCCTCTGACAGTTTGTTCCATACCCCCACCGCCCTTTTTTTGAAAAAGGTATCATGCTGGTTACATTTATTTCCACACAGTCAGGTTTTAAAACACTCCTTGTAAATGAAATAAACTCTAACTTAAATATTATAATTATTCCATGAATAATATAATTAGCAATCAAGAGTGCAGGACAGTGAATATGAGTTCAAATTCTATCATGGTAGTTTGATAATTAAAATGCAAAAGTGGATTGTGGTAAAAACCCTATCTCTATTCTAAAGTCATATGGGGAAATCTGCCATCTTTATATTACCTGGCTCATTTGGGACTTTAAAGTCCCACACAATATGATTCATTCTTTAAGTTCTCTGCAGCTATTTAATTGCTAACCTTGGCTTTCATTTAAAAGGCTGTATATTTAGAGTCCCTCTTCAGAAGCCTGAGCATATAATACAAGTTATTGCTTCAGTGCAGTAGTGAGAGGGTTGGTGTACTGTTTAATCTATTGTAATTGTCACATGTACTGGCGTACAGTGACAGGCTTTTTATTGTGTGCTATCCAGTCAAAGGAAAGATGATACACGATAACAATCAATCCGTCCACCATGTACAGATAAAGGGTGCAACATTTAGGGCAAGATCAAGTCCAATTGAAGATAATTCGAGGGCTCCATAGAGGTAGATGACAGGTCAGGACCGCACTCTAGCTGGTGAGAGGACGGTTCAGTTGCCTGATAATAACTGTGAAGAAACTGTCCCTGAATCTGGAGGTATGCGTTTTCAAACTTCTGTACCACCATGCATGATGGGAGGGGGAAGAAGAGGAAGAGACTAGTCCTTGATTATGCTGATGGCCTTCCCTAGGCAGATGAAGTTTAATGGAAGGGAGGTTGGTTTATGCCCACAACTCTGCAATCTTTTATGGTCTTGGATGGAGCTTGTCTCAATCTATGCTGCAACGCATCCGATAAAATGCTTTGTATGTCGCATCTATAGAGATTTGTGAGGGGTGTTGGGGACATGATGAACTTCCTAAAAGGCCTGTCCCACTTAGGTGGTTTTTTCAGTGACTGCTGGTGACTGTCACAGTTGTAGCAGGTCACCGAAAAATTGGCGACTGGACCTCCCCTACAATGTCTACGACAAGCTACAATAACCTACCACCTGGTCGATGTCAAACTACCGACAACCGGCGACCCATTAGGACGTCCACCTACGACCGCACCTACGCAACCTACGACCCTGCAGGCAACAACCTACGACAACCAAAGTCAACCTACGTCCACCCGCGACAAGCTAAGACAAGCAACGACCCTGTCGGCGACAACTGAAGACAATTCAACCTGTCGCCGGTTGACGTAGGTAGTCGCCAATGGAATTCACCGAAGTCAGCACCCAGCGACAACCAACGTCACCTGGCAACAACCTGCGTCATCCTGGTAACAACCTAAGACAGCACCTACGTCATGCTATGTCAATCTACGTCAAGCTCACAGTCACCAAAATGTTTTGAACATTTCAAAATCCAGCGGCGACCAGAAAAACGTTACAACTCTATATGTGACTGGAGGAGACTACTCACGGCCATACAGGCGTCACCCCACGACCATGTGGTGACAGCCTAGTCGCCAAAAAAATTGCCTAAGTGGGACAGGGGCTTAAGCCTTCTAAGGAAGTAGAGGTGTGCTTTCTTGGCCATAGTTTTGATGTGGCTGGTTCAAGACAAATATCTGATTATATTTATGCCTAACTACTTGAAGCTTTCGACCATCTCTACTTTGGTGCCAACCATGCATACCAGGATGTGGGTGAGGATATGGACCTATCTGCAACCTCGGGCACTCTTTATGTATTTTGTGCCATCAAGGCCGGATATGGAATTTTCATGGTTCCAGGAAAATATTTAGTCCTCAACCAACTCGATTAAATAAAAATTCCACCTCTGCTGTAGGTTTCATATCCGTGATGCATTGGTACATGTGTGTTCAACTCTGCTTCTTAAAATGATTTCCATTGAAGGCATTGTATAGGAGGCTTGATAATTGTCTGACCACGGGTTTAATGGCAGAGGTATTGATGAGGACTTATTCATTTGGTGGTTCTTCACATCCTACCATATGCACACGGTAAGAATCTTCCAAAATCAGATAGATGTGACCAAATAAATGTTGTGGTCATTTATCATGTTGGTACATTAGCTAGCCATGTGTAGAAGTTCCAAAAATTGGCTGTGAGGCTTGCAGTAATGCTAAATGTTTGAGGGTGCAGTGGAGGATATAATCCATCAATATAATTACTGAATAGTGGAGGTAGTTTGTCTGTGAAAGAGTGAAATGTGATAAATAGAGCCATGAATTCAGTGCTGTTGGAACAAAAAGCAGAACATTGAAATAAGTCAGCAGGTCAAGCAGTAATGTGGAAACAAAAGATGCAAGTTGACATTTCGGTTTGAGATCCTACATCAAGACTGAGAGGAAAGGTTGCAATATATATTTTGGCATGAGGGGAGTGTTGGGATAGACTTTGGTAGGTGATAGGTGGAAACTGATAGGGAGGGGATGAAGGGAAGATGGAACCAGGTGAAGGAAGGGGTTGGGGAAGATAAATAAAACAAGAGGAAATGTCAAGCCAAATTAAGTTTATTGTCACATACACAAATATTGAGGTACAGACACAATGAAACTTTGCTTCTTGAAGCATTGCGGGCACATAGACTGACCACACGTGTAAACATAAATTATACATAAATACAAGACAGTAAAAAGGTAAAAACAGTGCAAAATAGACTATTAGAAAACAATTCCAAATTAGTGTCAGAGGTGGTCAGTAGTGTCCTGTAGTTGGGGTCTGATTAGTTTTGAAGGTTGGTTCAAGAACCTGATGATTGTAGGAAAGTAGCCGTTCCTGAACCTGGTGCTGTGTAACTTCAGGTGTCTGTGCCTGCTGTGGACGGTAGCAGGGAAGAGAAAGCATGGCCTGGATGGTGAGGATCCATGATGATAGATTTCATCAGTGCCTTCATTGATAGTTTTGATTGTGGAGAGGGCTTTGCTAGAATGGCTGATTCCACCAATCTTTTCAGTCTCTTACTTTCCAGTGCATTACCAGACTGTAATCCAACCAGTCAGGATATTTTCTACGGCGCTTCTGTAGAAGTTTATTAGAGTATTCAGTGACATCTCTTTAAACTTGTAGGAAAGTAGAGGTGCTTTTGTGTCTACCTCATGATTGCATCATTCTGCACATCTGTCCTGATACAGGGTCTCAACCTAAAATGTTGCCTTGCACCTTCTCCCTCCAAAGATGCTGCCTGACTGCTGAGTTCTGCCAGCATCGATTTTGATTCCAGCATCTGTAGTCTCTTTGTCTCCAAGTAATATAATTGGAAGGATATAGTATTTCAAGATGCATTCACAGACAATTGTATGAAATCAATGAACCTCTTGAAGCACTGCAGCCGCAGGATGGCATTCGTAAGATCAGATACATGTCTTCCTAGATTGTATGAGGTGGCCATCCATCTGTAGTTTACTGTAGATCTCTCTCCTCCATAGCATCAACTGGAATTGTTGAACCCTGAACTATCCAACAATGCATCATTCTTCTTTGTTTCTTACTTGCCATCACCTCATCCCACCAAAATTCACTTCTCTCTATGAAGTGCACTAAATTTAAACACACGGGCATGATTTAGGAATGAGCGATACATGCTAGCCTTGTCTCTAATGCCCATATCCCTTAAATGAATTAGAAATACTTGCAAGTTACTTAGCTAATGAACGGCAGATAGCACTGATTGGACACAGCACTCACTATAAATAGTAGGCAGTATGGTGGCCACACTGCCTGCATTGCACTAAAGGGCTGTGTTTTTTTTTTAAATCATATTTTGCATTCCTTCCACATTTCAAGAGGTTATTAAATTGAACCCCCTTGACGTTGACTGTCTTTAATCATGCAGGCATGCAACAAACAACACAGTTGAAATAAATGACACATCACTGAAGATGTTCCCCCTGGCAGCTATTGAATAACAATCAAAATATTAATTACCCACAGTTTTATTTGTCACTTTTGAAATAGAGGTGCAATAAGCACATGAGTAAGTTGATTTGCCTGACTAATCTTTCCATAAATAAACCTCCAAAATATGTATCCAACCTAATGCAATTTTTTTAAGCCAGAAATTCTCTTGTGTCCTGCATTATCTAAAACTTGATACCTACATTTGATTGAGTGATTTATGTGCATGCAGTGTACTTCTGAATATTCAATCCTGGTGCTTCAACCGCATGATGTATATTTGAACAATGCTATGATATAATAAGTAGAGCTACTGCCTCACAGCAGTGCTGTCAATTGGTGTACATTGATCACGGATCAAGAACAAATCTTTACTGGTCTACTATTCTCACATGGCAATCGTTGCACTTTTACTCTTGTGCACTCTAAACCTATCCTATCTATGTACCTGTCCAAATGTTTTTTTAAATGTTGTGATAGTACCTGCCTCAACTACCTTCTCTGGCAGCTCGTTCCATATTTCTACCACTCTTAGCGGGGAAAGAAAGTTGCCCCTCAGGTTTCTATGAAATCTTTCCCCCCTCACCTTAAACTATTTCTGGTTACTGATTCATCTACTCTGGGTAAAAGAGTCTGCAGATTTACCCAATCTATTCCTGTCATGATCTTTCCACCTCTATAAGCGCCTCTCATCCTCATGTGCTACAAGGACTAAAGTCCTAGTCTGCCAACCTCTCCCCATAGCTCAGACCCTCGAGTCGTGGCAACATCCTCTTTGTTTTATTGTTTTTTTATGCATAAAGATTATGTATTAAGATCACCAGGGGCGCCAGGGAAATGGCAGCCCTGCCAGCAGTCTGTTCGTTTTTTTCTGTCTGTCAATTTTCGGATCACATTCTCCAGGCTCTGCGGCCTAATATCGATGGAGCTGGAAGCCTCCTCGGACTGTCGTGAGCTCCACCAAGGGGCGCGGACTTAACATCGGAGTGGATCCCTTGCCTGGGATCGCTCCCACCATGACCACCTTGGACTTACCAACAAGGGCTCGCAGTCTCGTGTGAGGTTAGTCGAGAGCTCCAACGTCGCGGAAGGCTCTACCAGCCCCGACACAAGGTTCGATGGCCCGGCGCGGGGGAGCTGACACCCCTCTGATGTGGGAGCTTGATCGCCTCAACAAGGAGGGCCCGAACGTCGCCGGCTACGGGAGTCAAGACCGTCCCGTCAACGGAGGGCTCGAGGCCCCCGACCAAGGAAGAACAAAAGGAAGGATATATAAACATATAAAATTATAAAAGGACTGGACAAGCTAGATGCAGGAAAACATTTCCCAATGTTGGGCGAGTCCAGAACCAGGGGCCACAGTCTTAGAATAAAGGGGAGGTCATTTAAGACTGAGGTGAGAAAAAAACAGAGAGTTATGAATTTATGGAATTCCCTGCCACAGAGGGCAGTGGAGGCCAAGTCACTGGATGGATTTAAGAGAGAGTTAGATAGAGCTCTAGGGGCTAGTGGAGTCGGGATATGGGGAGAAGGCAGGCATGGGTTATTGATAGGGGACGATCAGCCATGATCACAATGAATGGCGGTGCTGGCTCGAAAGGCCGAATGGCCTCCTCCTGCATGTATTTTCTATGTTTCTATGTAACTTTATTTCGCCTTCCATCACAGTGAGGAATGTGTAGGAGTCACTGTGGTGGATGTTCATGTTAAAATGTGTTTGAGTGATCTGTTACTTTTAATTGTATGACTGACCCGGCCCATGAGTGACTACGTGAAGAACCCGCTCAGCGCGCATGCGCGGCATTAATGCCAGCAGTGCAACAGCGGCTGCAACGGGAGTTAGGCGCTCCCGCTACAGAATGAAACGGACCGTCAGGTGAGTACTCTGAGGTCGGGTTTCTATTACAGGGGGAGCCTTTTTCTGCTTGTGTTTTACAGGCAGAGAAAAAGGCTCTGGAACAAAACTGTCCCCCGTTTGAGGAGGAACGTTTTCCGTCAAGGAGGGGGGCAGCTACAGGCGGTAGGAGCGTTTACCCGGTGTTCCGCTATTCCCCGACACCATGCCGAGCCCAGCCCGCTAGTACCTGAGCAGCGGGCTGGGTGCATAGCCACCCGAAGAGGTATCCGGCAGGTGTTTTCCCGATTTCGGACGGGACGTCTCTCCACCCGCACGGGGGGGAGCGAGAGCCGCCTGAGCCGCTGGAGCGGCTCTCGGAGCAGGTGCCTGCGAGACGCGCTGCTTGAGGGGCGCTCTCGCTTCTACAAGGCACAAAAGCTCTAGAAGAACCTGTCCCCCGCTCGACTCCAGCGGAGGAGCGTTCCATTGCAGGGGGGCAGCAACAGGCGGTAGGAACAATTACCGGGCGCTCCGCTATCCCCATCACCGCGCCGAGCCCAGTCCCGCTAGTGCCTGAGCTGCGGGCTGGATGTTTAGCCATCCGAAGAGGCATCCGGCCGGTGGCTTCCGACTTGTCGGAGGGGACGTCTCTCCACCCGCATGGGAGAGAGACAGCCGCCTGAGCCGCTGGAGCGGCTCCTGGAGCAGGAGCTCCTGCGAGACACGCTACGTGAGGGGCAGTCTCGCTGGAGGGTTCAGGCATACCCTCCACAGTGCCTAGGCACTGCCCATCGCTTCCTCCTTAGTGTGGTTAGCTTTGGGGTGACCAGGGCTGGGCTGGTCATGAAGAGGGGGTCGCTGGCTGAAGAATTCGGGAGTATGCCAGGGGTGCAGGAACAGGAAGAGCTGCTGGGTGTGTGTGGACCGCTACGTGGCTACCCCACGTGCAGGAAGGCCATTAGAGCCTAAAAACTAACGGCCAGCGTTGACCACCTCTGCGACAGGCACCTACAGGAGCAGGTGGTTAATGAGGCTTTAAAATGTACAGCTCCAATAAATTGTAGTCCTTCAAAATGCCGGCAGTCAACAGCCAAATCTGGGGGCACGTCGGGACAAATACTCGGACCAGGAGCTGATACTGCAGCGGATCCTCAGGCTCCTGACGTCAGCCATCACACAGGTTGCTCGTTTTCTGTGGACAATACGGAGATGACCACTAACTAACAAATCACTCTCGCACTGTTGTGCAACACGCAGAGCGAGATAAATTACCTCCGTATATAAATCATAAGACCTGCCCTAAATCCCGAATTTGGGTTGTGCTAAACCCCAGCCACTGAGTCAGCCTCACTGCTCTTTGGCAAAAAACCTCGGAAATAAAACCTTTCGGCCTCATGTGGGCAGGCCCCAGGACGAGCAAACCCCAAAAATACAATACCCAAGCGGCAGCACCCCATCGCGTCCACCAGCCGCGTCTACCATATGGGACTGGTGAAAGCTCGGGGACCGCATATTTTTATGCCCGGGAGTCTTTTAGACCACGGCCCAGAGCAGGACCCCATGGAAAATGCGCCACCCCCCAACATCACCGCCACGTCAGACAACGCGCCAGACTCACTGGGCTGGGAAGAGACAGAAGAAATGCCCATATCCATGGAGGTAGGTGGGTCTGGTGCCTACATAAATATGTAAAATAAGGAATCTAATTTCAAAGGATACTTTATGGCAAGCATTGGCCTCAAATATGCTTACTATTCAGTACCCATTCAAAAGGATCTACGCAGATACCTAAAATTTACCTGGATGGGGCAACTATGACAGTTAAAGAATTACCCCATGGGGTAACGTCAGCTCAAGGTTATTCATTAAGATACTAAAACCAGCCCTGGCAAAACTAATAAGAAGACCATGGAATTGGCTATGTCAGCTGTTTTTCAGCTACAAAACAGTTTTCGAAACCCTGGGGTTTGTTTTACATCCAGATAAATCAAAGTTGAAGCCATCCACTATCATGGACTACTTAGACATCACAATTAATTCAGTCCATATGACTGTAACTTGCCAAAAGACAAAACGGTTGAATTGGCACAATTATGCCACAATTTAATGGTCAACGAGCGACCAACTATTCGACAAGTAGCAAGAGTAATTGGGAAAATGGTAGCTGCATTCCTGGCTACACAATTCAGACCATTGCATTATAAAATCTACAAAGAGCAAAGGTACAGGCATTAAAATATCATGCAGGTCATTATGATCGGGTCATGAAATTACCCACTGAAACTATATCAAAACAGTTGGCATAATTTCAGCCCTATCATTAACAGGTGGTCATTATCTAACAGTCATCATTACTACTTACACGGGGCATTAATTATTTAGCGATGTTGGGTGCCTTTTACGGATTAAAAGCATATACATCAAATATGCATCACTGCATGTACGGTTACAAATGGATAATACTACGGTGGTGGCCTACATTAACCATATGGGAGGCATAAAATCGTTATCATGCGACAAATTGGTCAACACAATTTGGCAATGGTGTGTCAAAAAGACATATTTGGCTGTCAGCAACTTACCTATCAGGTAAGCTAAATACAGTGGCAGACACCAGGTCACGCAAATTCAATGACAACATCGAATGGATGTAAAACCCAAAGTATTTGCAAAAATTATCAAGCTATATGGCACGCCAGATATCGATTTATTTGCATCAAGGCTAAATCACCAGATACCTATGCATGTCGCTTGGGAACCAGACCCAGAGGCAGCAGCGGTAGTAGATGCCTTCACGCTGGATTGGGGAAATTCCTTCTTCTATGTTTTCCCTCCCTTCTGCCTCATCAGTCAGGTACTACGAAAAATACAGATGGACTCTGCATCAGGGTTTGATAGTACCCGACTGGCCTACACAGCCATGGTTCCCAGTACTGCATGACATGTTTGTTGAAGTCAGAACAAACCATCAACACCATGTCAGCATCCCTTTCGAACATCCACTAAGAAGCAGTACTTAACCAGCATCAAGAAATGGGAGAAGTACTGCCAGGAAACAGGGACCACGTACACAACAGCAACAGTCACCAATGCACTGGAGTTCCTGGCCTACCTACACCACAAAGAGGAATTAGCTACAGTACCGTCAACACAGTAACAAAAAAAAAAAGAAGTTGTACATGAAATGTATTATGAAAATATATATTAGGCACTTTGGTGCCATATGACTGTACTTACTTCTAATAAAATAAAATATTTTAAAAAAACACAGCAAGGAGTGCCCTGTCTGCTTATTTGAAACCAGCACCAGGACAACAGCTGATGGGATCCCATCCACTGGTGGTCAAATTAATGAAGGGCATCTATAACATCAAACCCCTAGACCAAGGTATACCCATTTATGGGATGTCAGTGTGGTCCTGACGTACCTCAGGGGATGATCCCTTAGCCTCGAACAAACTACCCCGAAACGCTCATGTGGATGGCACTTGTATCCACTCAGAGGACCCAGTCACTACATCGATTGCGACTGGACAACATGGTGACCACCCCAGACCAGATCTCGTTCATCATCCAGGGTCTGGTAGAACAGAGCAGGCCAGGTATAGCCAATCCAGTTGTGGTGTTCCGGGCTTACCCGCCAGAGCCGCGGTTGTGTGTCATGACCTATCTACTATATTATATAGACACAACCTATAACATCAGAGGGAGTGAAAAAGCCTTATGGGTCAGCCACAAAAAACCTCATGGCCGGGTAACGAGCCAAACCATTGCAAGATGGCTCAAGCAGGTACTAAAGGCTGCCGGAATAGACACTAACTTTTTTCAAATCTCATTCCACCAGGGCAGCGTCTACATCAACGGCCGAAAGAATGGACGTACCGGTTGACCATATTCTGACGACAGCAGAATGGTCGAGGGAAACGACATTCAGAAATTTTTACAATAAGCCGTTGACGAAACATGACTTGTTTGCAGAAAAATTTTACAAACTGCAAATATTTAATTTAAGCCCGGGGGAGCAATTTAATTTGTTATTGTTACTAAATACCATTTTTGTTTCTCGAAAAACAGATTCATTGGTTGGTTACGATAACACACTTCCTCCCTCAAGAACTTCGGCAGTGAGTGAAATAAAACTGTTACACGGTTTGAAATCACAGAGCTTTGAAGTCTTCACGTAGTCACTCATGTGACTCCGAAGTAAAATAGTAAGATTAAACGAGAACTTACCAGTTTGAAGTTTGATCTGTATTTTATGAGTTACGATGAGGGATTACGTGCCCTCCGCTCCCACCCTCATAATATAGGTCAAACTGATAACTGATGTCTCCTTTTCTTTACTATGTTTATTTCAATAACTGTGTCTATCTGTGATTCCACACCGCTGCTTGGAAGTATTCCACATGCGCGCTGAGCGGGTTCTTCACGTAATCCCTCATCGTAACTCCTCATAAAATACAGGTCAAACTTCAAACTGGTAAGTTCTCGTTTAATCTTACTATTTTCCTGAATTGTTTACAAAACAAACAATTTCACTGTATCACATTGTACATATGACAATAAAGTACCATTGAACCAAATCTGACTGCTCAAAACAGGACAACCATGAGGTACTTTGGGTCTTCAGTAAGAGCTGGATTGTACAATCCCATGTTGTGGTTTCTTAAGGAGTACAAAGTGACATTCTAGAATCAGCATTAGGCATACCAGAAAATACAATCCCAACCAGATGTTGTATTTACTGAACAGGCCGTGAGCAATCAATCAGTATATTCTTTATCGTTTACCTAGAGAAGTTTGATAGTGTATTTGGCCACATGTCGAATCTGTTCAAACTTCTGAGGGAGTAGAAGCATTGATAAGCTGTCTTTGTGATCGCATCAATGTGCCTGAGTCTCTAGTTTGTGGATAATTACAGAGCAAGGCCTTTGTCAAGGGAAGGAGTTTCAGCTTGTGATGAAATGCAATTCAATGTTAATGATCCCTCTTAACTTGCTCTTGAGTTAAAGCCAGTCCATATTCAATAAAGTTCACAGTACATGGCATCAAGAAATGACTGACGGTAGACAGCAAAAGCCATGACGTATTTGCAGATCACAATTTGACACAATCTATCTTCACTGAAAATTACCCAGCAAAAAGTAGGACAAAACCAATCCTATTGTGTCCTATTTAATCCAATGCAATGTGCCACCTTAAATGGTGTTCATTGATAGCTTGCTTACCAATGCTTAGTCTAATTTAAGCTGAGATCACACTTGGCTCTTGAACTCATTGCATTAGAACATAAGAAATAGGAGCAGAAGCAAGCCATTTGGCCCCTTGAGTCTGCTCTGTCTTTCCTCAAAACCACTTCCCAAGGGCAATTAGAAATGGGCAGTAAATTCCAGTCATTACCTCCATCATGAAAAGTGGACAAAACAAAATATTATGAGTGTGAATAGCTGACAGTCAGGAGTGGAATAAAGGATATTGCTGATTACAGATTACAGTAGGAAATATATATATATATATATATATATATATATATATATATATATATATATATATATATATATAATTTTTTTTGCTGGCAGGACTGACTCTCATGAGGACTGCAATAGAGTGCAATAGAGTGCATAAAAGAACTGAAAGGTATGCAGAGAGATATGTTAGTTTAATTTAAAGAAACAGCATGGAACATGCCCTTCAACCCACCAAATTCATACCAACTATCAATCACCCGTTTACACTAAGTTGTCCCACTTTCTCATCTACTCCCTACATACTCGCCGCAATTACTAAGGCCAATAAACCAACAACTACACATGTCTTTGAGATATGGGAGGAAACCCATACGTTCACAGGAAGAACATGCGAACTCCACACAGTACCCGAGGTCAGGATTGAACCCAGGTCTCTGGCGCTGTGAGACCAGCTGTGCCACCCTCTGCCACACTGAACCGTTACATTCACTGTCAATGTGGATATACAAGCCACTACTATGACATTGGCCTTTAAACAGCTCGGAGCACAAATTCTTATGTAAGGACCAGCTGGACAACTCAGTTTGCAAACGTGAACCCGAATGTAACGCAGTAGCTTATTCTTGCTATTAATTCACCCCTATCAGTAA
This sequence comes from Leucoraja erinaceus, assembly GCF_028641065.1. Taxonomy (NCBI): domain Eukaryota; kingdom Metazoa; phylum Chordata; class Chondrichthyes; order Rajiformes; family Rajidae; genus Leucoraja; species Leucoraja erinaceus. The sequence goes on from NC_073377.1 coordinate 158,791,520, forward strand.
CCCAATTTCTGAATATAGAGGGTAAACACAGTTTAGGTCAGCTTGCAAAGATGTTAATTTGGTTTAGTAGCATCACGGCTATGGACGACAAAGTGCATTATAGTTTTTAAGATCCTATAGTGGTGCTGAAAGTGGTCTGCTATAGGTTACGAGAATTCCAGTATTGTAACCTTAGGAAGATACCATGGGGTATAAGTCCAATGCCCTTTTCGTCCCACTTCCTGTGCTTTGCCTTGGTATTTTCCTGTCTGTCAGCCTGATCAACCTGTGCTACTAATACTGTATGTGCAGCCAAGATTATTATGCCCAGAGCTCCTTAAGATTAACTATCAAGGTCATGTCTGCTCCTTCTTTGAAATCCACTGCCTTCCACCACTCAATTGCAACTCCCAGAGGAGCACTCTGATGAAACACTCAGGTAGATCAAAACCCACAGAATGTATGGCGCTATTAATATTAATTGGCCTTTGGAGTATGTCATAAAACATTTGATAAGTTTAATTAGGAATGAATGTTTATTTAATGAGGGGATCTTGTGTCAGTGGGAAAATAGTGGTCATTTCTTGAATCATAATGAAATTCATAATGAACTTTCATGGATACCCAGATGGTAAGGAGCAGTTCAGTTTAGTTTAGCATGCTATACAATCAGATACACTATACATAGATATAATCAGCTCAAACATCAGCCAAGTACAATAGATGGAGCAAAGAGGAAGATACAGAATGTAGAATATAGTTTTCAGCATTATAGTGAATTGTAGTGCATCAGTTCCTTAGACAAGGTCCAATGTCCTCAATGCGGTAGAGGTGAATCAAACACTATCCTAGTTATGGAAGGATGGTTCAGAAGCCTGATAACATAGGGGAACAAGCTGTTCCAAAGTCTGGTGATGTGCTCTTTCAAGCTTCTGCACTTTTTGCTGGATGGGAGCAGGGAGGAGAAGGAATGACTGGGGAGCGGCAAGTCTTTGTTTATGTTGGCTAGTGCGATGTGTAAATGGAGTCAATGGTTGTAAGTCTGGTCTGTGAGATGGACTCAGCTACATTCATAGTTCTCTGCAATTTCATGCAATCCTGGGCAGAGCTATTCCCAGACCAAGCTGTGATTCACGACAGTATGTTTCAATATGCATCTCCACCATGCTGTTTCCTGAATCTCAGGTAGTAGTAATCAGTGTGCTGCCTTGACTATTGCTGGTCCACACAGATCATTGGTGATGTGCCAAGGAACAAGTTGTCAACATTCATATCCACACCAAAGTCAAGGATGCACTCCACCATGTTTCCTGAAGTCAATAACCGGCTCCAACATCTTGCTGATGTTGAGGACAATTAACATTCATTAAGTCAAGGATCCAGCGTCAGATTCCTAGGTTCCAGGGTTAGTGGATGAGTTTGGTTGGGATTGTGGTGTTGAAGACAGAGCTATAGTTGATAAATAAGAGCTTAACATAGGAGATTTTATTGTCTAGGTGTCCCAGAGATGAGTTTAGGGCTATGGAGATAGTGTCTGCTGTGTACCTGTTGTGATGGTAAGCAAATTGCACTGGCTGAGAGGCTCAAGTTAATGTGCACCTTGTGCTCTCTTGAAGCACTTCATGGTGGTGGATGTCAGATCCACTGGAGGGTAGTCATTAAGGCACACTACCTTACTCTTATTTGGCACCAGGATGATGATGGTGTTTAGAAGCAGGTCAGTACCTTGAAATGAAATAGGAAGAAATTTGTGAAAACCTCTGCCAGTGGATCTGCAAAGGTCTTGAGGACATGCAGGGAATCAATCTGGCCCAGTTGATTTCTGCGGAATCGCTCTTAGGAAAGCCGATCTTCCGTCTACCTCTGTAACCATTGGTACAGTGCATCCGAGGCTGGCGGGCTGGGTGAACTTCCACCAACGACCCTCAGTTAAAAGTGGGTGTAGAATGCATGGAGTTCATTGGAGAGAGACCCATTGTTGCCAGCGATACTGGCCGCCTTTGCTTTGAAACCTATTATAGCGTGCAAGCCTTAGCATAATCAACGGGTAACCGTGTCATGCAGCTATATCCAAAATCCATTCTTGGCAATCTTAATGGCTCTGCGAAGGTTGTAGATAAATTTCTTGTTCAATTTGTGATCATTTGACTTGATTGCTGCAGACATGGACTTCACTGGGAGTGGGCCTTGCGATTCATCGATGGTTTTCAGTCGGGAGCACATGTATTAGCTTCTTTGGTACATTTTGGCTCTGTCACATTGGCTCAGAAAGAATGACATAGTTTCAGTTTGACATGCTTTATCATGTTTTGAGTGGCAAAAATGGCTTGTGTTATACACATGCCACACATTAGTATGCGAGTAATGGTCCAGAATTATCAGCCATGTTGTCAATGAACACTTCATTTCCTTTGGTTTGCTGCTTTGATTCAAATGTAGTTGATTCCAGGGATTGCCACAGAATGCGGACATCATGTGGACAGGTAGGGGATATCAATCTACGTGATTTGTGGTGTATGATTCACAAACTGGATGTGGCGTTACTGGCTTGGGGTAGAATCTACATGCGATGTGAAAAAGTGATGTGTCTGCAGTTAATCCTGAGTTGCCTCTAATCCTCTCAGTGTTGACTACTTATTCTTCCTCTGCTGAGCTCCCACGAGAGAGTATTAAAATGTGGCTGGCACTCTTTGTATAAAGAGCATCTATTTATGTTCCCGATGTTGGGGGAGTCTAGAACCAGGGGCCACAGTCGGCGTTGCTTATCTCCATCGCTCCATAGATGCTGCTGCACCGGCTGAGTTTCTCCAGCATTTTTGTGTAGCCACAGTTTAAGAATATGGAGTAAGCCATTTAGAACGGAGACAAGGAAACTTTTTCTCACGGAGAGTGGCGAGTCTGTGGAATTCTCTGCCTCAGAGGGCGGTGGAGGCAGGTTCTTTGGATGCTTTCAAGAGAGAGCTAGATAGGGCTCTTAAAATGAGCAGAGTCAGGGGATATGGGGAGAAGGCAGGAACGGGGTACTGATTGGGAATGATCAGCCATGATCACATTGAATGGCTCGAAGGGCCGAATTTGGCAGATTTCAGCGCGGATAATATTTTTGTTGAACAGCGGACACCGCACATGTTGTCTCTGGCAGAGGATCAAACAGAAGAGTTGCTCCACAAGCATTCTAGGCAAACATGACCCCTTCCTGATAGTTCTCCCCCTCCTCTTCCATCTTGCAGCAGCTTCCCTGCTGTGTCTGCCTTCTGCTCATTCACCTTATTGTGCCATACTTGAGAGATATGCCTGCTTATCTTCACTGGGAGCGACTAACCAGCAGAAATCTGAAGTTAGCATATGTCCTTTGTCTGCTGCCATACCCTGGACTGTAAACTTCTGCATCTTGAAACATCTCAAGTACCAACTAGAACTGCAACAACAACGAGATAAGTTCAACCAGTAATGGAACTGAAATTAGTGGGTAAAAGTGCCATTGTTGGAAGCGGGTGTCCCTCCGTTGAGGAATATGCACTTAAGGTGAGAAAGGTCAAACGAGGATATTAGCTGGACCTTTGAACTCCAAAATTGACAATTCTGGCAACGGATTAGTTCTGCACTGATTGAAGACATGCCCTACACACACTGTTTCAGGTAAATGGTAACTATCCACATGCCAACACCTTCTCCAGTGTGATGTGGACACTATTTTAGTACTCAAAAAGGACCTGTTGAACCAGACAAGGTCATAACCAATCTGAATTTCACGTTGCATATTTCATGTTGCAACATCAATTAAAGCTAAACTAAGAACAACGTTTTTTGGATTTTGTGACAACAATGCTGAGACTATGAGCTACCAATTCAATTAGGTTTCAATGTGAGTTACAGTACCAAAAATAAAATATCTTTCATAAATAGGTGACGGCAAACTTAGTCCATTATTTTCTGTCACCAATAATCAGAAGATTGAAAAAGTAGTTAATATTTCTTCTTAAAGAAATTTAAAAAATAATTATTACTAACCTAGTTACACTTTCTTTAAGCTGGTTTAAAAAGTGTATGTAGAATTAGAATAGCAAAGTGAGTTTGAATGCCAGTGGATAAAGCTTAATACAGTTCCTATATACTGTATTCAAGAAGGAACTGCAGATGCTGGAAGATCGAAGGTACACAAAAGAAGGGCTGAAGAAGGGTTTCGGCCCGAAACGTCACCTATTTTCTTCGCTCCATAGATGCTGCTGCACCCGTTGAGTTTCTCCAGTAATTTTGTGTACCTCCTATATACTGTAGATTGTCCAAATCTCATACGCTATAAATTTATTAAAATATAAAGCTTGCTTTGTTTTGAATTTACCTGGGATATTGTTTAGTGTGCCTGATCTCAAATAATTCTGCATTCTGGAGATATATCTTAGAAACATAGAAAATAGGTGCAGGAGGAGGCCATTCGGCCCTTTGAGCCAGCACCGCCATTCATCGTGATCATGGCTGATCATCCCCTATCAATAACCCGTGCCTGCCTTCTCCCCGTATCCCTTGACTCCACTAGCCCCTAGAGCTGTATCGAGCATATCTTGGAGATTGAGGCTTATTTTGAAAGTAAATTATTCTTCTGTTTTTGGTGATTGTTTACAGTTCCACAGCAAGACAATTTCTCAAGGAATAGAACAATATACTTGAAGAAGGGTCTCAACCTGAAACGTCACCCATTCCTTCTCTCCAGAGATGCTGCCTGTCCCGCTGAGTTCCTCAAGTATTTTGTGTCTAGCTACGGTTTAAATCAACATCTGCAGTTCCTTCCTGCACAAGATACTTAAAGTACCAGGTTCAGTGATAATAATTAATGATAATCTCCAAACTATTATTTATATATATTTACAAATTCCTGTAATCGGTAGGAATGTTTATCCCAACAGGAAATACTGTTGGTCACATTCACAGTCACTAAAATTGCTAATGTGCTCATGTCAGGTGTCTGAAATGATGTCTTGTTATTTCAAGGTGAGTTTATTGTCACATGTACCAGTTAAAGTACAGTGAAATTTAAGTTACCATACAGCCATACTAAGTGAAAAGCAACAAGACACACAACCACATAAAAGTTGCCATAAACATCCACCACAGTGGATTCCACATTCCTCACTGTGGTGGAAGGCAATAAAGTTCAACCTCCTTTCTTTTTGTTCTCCCGCGGTCGGGGCCGTCAAACCATCCGCAGTCGGGGCGATCAAAGCCCCCGCAGCCGACGATCAAAGCCCCTGTCGGGGTGATTGAAACTCCTGCGCTAGGGCGGTTGAAACTCTCTCCGTGGCATGGAGCTCTTGAGTCAGCCTCTTCTTACCAGAGACTGCTGGCTTCAGGATGTTAAAGTCCACAGGCCCCCGCGGTTCGAGCTTCGATCCCCAGCAAAACAAGCTCTGCGACGTTAAAATCTCTTAGACTTCTGCGGCATGGAGCCGTGCCACTCCACGAAGTTAGGCCGCAGTGGGGACGGAGATACAATACTGAAAAAAAATCAGATCTCCGTCAAGGTAAGAGATTGAAAAAAACGTTTCTCCCATCCCCCCCATCCCCCATGTAAAACAAACTCTAAAACATACTTTTCAACACATACTAAAAATAACAAATAGAAGAAAGGACAGACAGATGTGTTACTGTAAAAGTTTTTTCTGTTTAGGCTATCTAACTATTATGAATGGCAATGGCTTATTTTCTTTTAACAAACTTCTTTATAGATTGTACTTCATAAAAATTTAAACAAAGGAGTGAATAACCTTGTGCTTAAGAAGGAACTGCAGATGCTGGAAAACCTAAGGTAGGCAAAAGTGCTGAAGAAACTCAGCAGGTGCAGCAGCATCTATGGAGCGAAGACTGAAGAAAGGTTTCGGCCCAAAACGTTGCCTATTTCCTTCGCTCCATAGATGCTGCTGCACCCGCTGAGTTTCTCCAGCACGTTTGTCTACCGCGAATAACCTTGTGTTGTCTTTAGCCCCTTCCTTGCTGAATCTGTGAAGGACTTTTGGGAACTCCATGGAGTTCTGGTGTTCAAACAGTTGCTTAGGGAAAGAGTTTATGTAGCAGCTCTCCTTTTCCTGGCAGCAAGTGAAATACCTTTAAAAGCATTGATATTATTATTTTGAATGCAATCTCAGCAACCAATTTGCATCTAATTAGCTTGAACAAGCAGAAATTAATAACATTTAAATTGAACACCTTGCCATGACATTTCTCAACTTGGTTGTTAATAGATAACTTGACATGAATTGATCTGCTTTGCATTTTAATTGAAGTTAAACTTCGAATGTGGAGGTAATGAATGATTAGTGCAATTTATGAGGTGCCGATAAAGCAGCCGACTTTGTCCTGGATGGTATCAGGTTTATTGGCAGTTATTGGTGCTGCACTCATCCAGGTAATTGGAGTGTATTCCATTGTACTTCTGGCATGTCCCTTTGCATGGTGGAACAATCTTGGTTTGTCATTGTTACAGGACCTCTGACTTGCTCTTGAAGGTGTGGGGTATTTGTACAGCTGGTTCAGTTGAAATTCTGGTTAATGGTGACCTCCCAGAACGTTGATAAAGGAGGACCAGCTGATGGTATTGCTATTGAAAGTGTAGGTGGTTAGATTCTTGTTGAAAACATCATTGCCAGAGATTTCTGTAGCATGAATGTTATCTACGGCTTGTTAGCCCATGCTCGAATGCGGATACTGTAAGTCTTGCTGCCTCTGAGTATGAGCTGTTTCATTTGTTGAAACGTTGTGCATGCATTTGAACATTGTGCAATCATCAGCAAACATTCAATGTTATGACGGAAGGAAGGTGATTGCTGAGGAAGCTGAAAATGTGATGATCCCCTGTGAAATATGATTCCATTCATGGGACTGTTTTGCTTTGGCTTCACCTTTACCGGGGGCACCTTGATGCCATGTTTGATCGAATGCTGCTTTAATGTCCAGGGCAATCATTCTCCATCTCCCCAATAGAACTCAGCTATTTGATGAAGTCTAGAACTTTGTGGTCTTAGTGAAATTCGTGGTGAGCACTAGCAAGTAGGTTATTGACAAGTAAATGCCATTTGGTATAGGCAGTCACGGTGGCGCAGCGGTAGAGTTGTTGTCTTACAGTGAATGTTGTAACCCGGGTTCGATCCCGATTATGGGTGCTGTCTGTACGGAGTTTGTACGTTCTCCTCGTGACCTGTGTGGGTTTTTTTCCAAGATCTTCAGTTTCCTCCCACATTCCAAAGACGTACAGGTTTGTAGGTTAATTGGCTTGGTGAATGTAAAAATTGTTCCTAGTGGGTGTAGGATAGTGTTAATGTGTGGGGATCACTGGTCAGCGCGGACCTGGTGGGCCGAAGGGCCTGTTTCCGTGCTGTATCTCTAAACTAAAGATCTCCCTGTGAATGTCAGCTTCCACAAATTGCTGATGATTGGGAGTAGCTGAATGGCTGATAATTTGCTGGGTTAGATTCTCCCAGCTTTTGAGAACAGGACATAACTGATCAATTTTCCACATTGTCGTAAAGCTGGCTATAGGTGCAGTTGGTTGTGGAGCAGAGGCCTTCAATACCACATGGGACACCACATGGGTCCCGGATGCTGTCTGTCATTTCTTTATATCACATGGTGAATTGACCGTAGACTGGCTTCCATGATGGTGGGGTTCTCTGGAAGAAACTGAGATAATCATTCATTTGGTCTTCCTTGTTGAACAAGGTTTCAAATGCTTGTCTTTGTACTGCTCACAAGCTGGGTATCTCTGTTATTGATGGTGGGAGCGTTCTTAATGTCTCTTCTTTCAGTTAGCTGGTTCATTGTCACGAATGCTCTTGACTAGATATAATGTTATTGCAACACCTCAATCTGATCCCGTTATTATGACATTGCTTAATTCTGAAGGTGCATAATGTTTGGCACCTGCATTGCAGCTTCACGAGGCTGGCATCTCATTTTATCCGGGTATACCTGATGCTGCTCCTGATTTGCTCACTAGCGTTCCTCATTGCACCAGCTTTGATCCACTGGTGTGAAAGCATTGATAGTGGGAATATTAAATCTTACAGGTTGTAATGTACGTTTCTATTGCTGATGATGACCACAAGGCCTTGCAGATGCCTGGATTTTAGCTGTACATTCTGTTCAAGCTCTCTCTCTTGTAGTACATTTGTTGTGTCACACAATGTAATGGAAGATGTCCGCTGGGTGAAGGCAGATTTTTGGGTCCATAAGATGCATAGAGTCATAGAGTGTGGAAGCAGTTGCCTGACCCTTCGGCCCAACTTGCCCTCACTGGCCACCATGTCCTAGCTCCATTAGTCTCATCTGCCCGTGTTTGGTCCCTTCAAACCTGTCTTATCTATGTACCTGTCTAACTGTTTCTTTAATCCCTTGTGGCTAAAGGTATCGGGGTATGGAGAGAAGGCAAGGATGGGATACTGAGTTGGATGATCAGCCATGATCATATTGAATGGCGGTCGGTGCAGGCTCGAAGGGCCGAATGGCCTACTCCTGCACCTATTTTCTATGTTTCTATGTTTCTAATGTTGGGATGGTCTCTATCTCAACTACCTCCTCTGGCAGCTTGTTCTATACACCCACCATCCTTTGTGTGAAAATGTTACCCCCTAGATTCCTATTAAATCCTTTCCCCTTTGCCTTAAACCTGTGTCTTCTGGTCCTCGATTCACCTACTCTGGGCAAGAGGCTGTGCATCTACCCAATCTATTCCTCTCATGATTTTATACAGCTCTATAAAATCACCCCTCATCCTCCTGAGCTCCATAGAATAGTCCAGGTGACTCAACCTCTGCCTACAACTCGGATCATCTTGTCCTGGCAACATCCTTGTAAATCTTCTCTGTACCCTTTCCAGCTTAACAACATCTTTCCTATAGCATGGTGCCCAGAACTGAACACAATATTCTTAATGCGGCCTCACCATTGCAACATGACGTCCCAACTTCTGTACTCGATACTCTGCCTGAAAGCCTTTTTGACCACCTTATCTACCTGCGACTCCACCTTCAAGAAACCATGCACATGCACTGCTCGACAACCCTCTGCTCTACAACACTCCTCAGAGGCCAACCATTCACTGTAGGTACTGCCCATGTTAGACTTCCCAAAATGCAACACCTCACATTTCTCTGTATCAAATTACATCAACCATTCCTCATCCCACCTGGCTAATCGATCAAGATCCTGCTGCAATTTTTCACAATCATCTTCGCTATCTGCAAAACCACCCACTTTTTGTATCATCTGCAAACTTGCTAATCTTGCCGTGTATGTTCTTATCCAAATCATTGATATAGATGACAAACAGTAACGGGCCCACCAACAGACCCTGAGGCATACCACTAGTCACAGGCCTCTAGTTCAAGAAGCAACCTTCCACCATCGCCCTCTGCTTCCTTCCATGAAGCCAATTTTCTATCCATTCAGCTATCTCTCTGGATCCCATGCGATCTAACCTTCCAGAGTAGCGTACCATGCAGAACCTTGTCGAATGCTTTGCTAAAGTCCACATATACAACAAAGGTAGACACAAAATGGTGGAGTAACTCAGCGGGTCAGGTAGCATCTCTGGAGAGAAGGAATGGGTGACGTTTCGGGTCGAGACCCTTCTTCAGACCCGGTTCCATATATACAACATTGACAGCTCTGCCCTCATCGACCATTTTGGTCACGTTTTAAAAACTCAGTCAGATTTGTGAGGGTGACCTCCACAAAACCATACTGACTGTCCCTAATCAACCCCTGTCCATCTAAATGCCTGTATATCCTATCACTCAGAATACTGTCTAGTAACTTTCCAACTACAGATGTTAAGCTCACTGGCCTATAGTTCTCAGCATTTTCTCTGTAGCCCTTCTTGAATAGAAGCACAACATTTGCCACCCTCCAGTCTTCCGGCACCTCTCCTGTAATGACGACTGGTAAATTTCAACCAGGGCTCTCATGATATTCTCTTTGGTTTCCCACAATGTCCTTGGATGTATCTGATCAGGCCTTGGAGATTTGTCTACCTTCATAAATGATACTATCTTCAGCACCTCTTCGGCCGTAACTCTGGCAAATGTTCTTTTTTGTATTTGCTGTCATGAATAGATGCATCTATGTCATGTAGATTGGTGAGGTCAGTGGAAATCAGCTTTATCCCTAGTATTAGCTCATTCACTATCTACTGCAGGCCAGCGTGTTCTGTGGTGGTCCTACCAATCCTCTTTTGGTGATGACATTAAAGTACTCCATCTAGAGTACCTTGTAACTTTCAGTGCTTCTTTCAGGTGTTGCTTATCATAGAGGAGCACTGCTTCATCAGGTGAGGGACATGTTAGGCGGCAGTCAGGAAGAGGTTTACTGCCCTTGTTTGATCAGATGTTGCGAGCTTCATGGGGTCTGGAATCAATAGGTGCAGGAGTAGGCCATTTGGCCCTTCGAGCCAACACCGCCATTCAATGTGATCATGGCTGATCATCCTAAATCAGTACCCCGTTCATGCCTTCTCCCCATATCCCCTGACTCCACTATTTTTAAGAGCCCTATCTACCTTTCTTGAAAGCATCCAGAGAACCTGCCTCCACCACCCTCTGAGGCAGAGAATTCCACAGATTCACCGCTCTCTGTGAGAAAAAATGTTTCCTTGTCTCCGTTCTAAATGGCTTACTCCTTATTCTTAAACTGTGGCCCCTGATTCTGGACTCCCCCAACATCAGGAACATGTTTCATGCCTCTAGCGTGTCCAAGCCCTTAACAATCTTGGAGTCGATATTGATGACTCCAAGAATTACTCCCTGTAGATCAAACGGTATTGCTGATTTGATCCACATCTGGTTTTGCTGCTGATGACCTGATCCATAATCCAAGTCAGGTTTTCCACACCATCACCACCTCGTGCATGCGGGCAGGCATGTTGGTTTTTAATTTTAACTTGTGGTTCGGAGCTTACAGTACTCATCTCGATGGTCTCTGTATGTATACAAATTAAAGTACTTGTTATGACATAGAATGACTCTTTGTACTTTGCACATGGTGTCAGAGGTGGGATTTTGGTTTGACTTTGGGTCTTATTTACAAGGCTTTTCATAGTCTCAGACATGGCCGAAGGTTTCAGAAAACCTGACCCACTTGTTTTTGATAGCAGAATCGGACAGCGGTGGCGTGCCTTTGAGCGACAGTATTATATGTTCATTGCTGCAACTTCTCACGACAACCCTGCAGTGGTCCGTGCAAGTATGCTCCTTCTGCTCGCAGGAGATGAAGCTTATAAACGAGCACAACAGTTTGTGTATGGTGGGGAAATAACTCATCAACCTGTCGATGGTGGAGCGCCAATCATGACACCGGCTGAGTCGCCGGATGACCCCGAGTGTCTCAAGAGAAGGTTTTGACAGTTGTGTGACCCTCAAGCTAATCGACTCATAGAACGTGTGAATTTGTTCTCAAGATACCAAAATGAGAACAAACGTATTGAATCTTTTGTTTGTGCTATCAAGAAGGCTGCAGGAACTTGCAGATTTGGCGATCGCAAAGACGGATTTATTAGAGACCGGTTGGTATGTGGTCTTTTAAATAACAAGCTGAGAAGGATGCTTGCCCACGATCCTGCAATAACTCTGGATAGTGGTCGGTGGGGGAGCTGCAAGCAGAGTGTTAGTTCTTTCTACTTTTTTTTGTTTTTTTAGTATGTCCCAATGTATGTTTTAAATGTTTCTCTGTGTGTCTTGTGTGGGGGGGGGGTAAGGGGGAAACCATTTCAGTCGCCTCCTCCACGGAGAGACAACTTTTTCCATGTCGCCTCCCCCATGGCCTAACAGCAAGGATAGGTGCGACCTTTCCCGGAGACGTGCCCGGGACTTCAACTGCGGGTGCAGCGCGGACTCTCGTCGCGGAGCAGGCGAGCCCTCGCCGTGGGTCGCCGGAAAGAAGTGCTCCATTCGCAGGCCCGCGGCAGCCTGAAGTGGTGGTCTGCGGAGCTCCAATTGCGGGGTTCTGCGCCTGGGATCCCTCGTTGGGGACCCGGGAGGAGAAGAGTTCCTGCCGCCGGCCCGCGGCCAACTTCTACCATGGATGCGGCGTGGACTTGCCATCAGGAACGGGGTCCCTCGCCCGGGACCCCTGGAGGGGAGCTCCGACCGCTGGCCCTGCGGGCTGCAGTGCTTCTGGCTGCGGCGCAGCGGGGACTTTAGATCTTCGACCGCCAGCCTGCGGCCTACACCAACCTGAAGCCACGGTCTCCGGTAGGGAAGCACCGATTCAGGACTTACCTGGACTTTACCTAGTCTACACATCTGGACGCCCACAACGGTGGCTGCGGAGGGTTGAGGTCCCGACCATGGGGGAAATGGAGGAGGACTGACCGAATTTTGTGACTTCCACCACAGTGATGAATGCTGTGGTGGATGTTTATGTTACATTTGTGTTGTGTTTTTGTGTGTTTTTTTTTTTCATTGTACCACTGCTGGCAAATTAATTTCACTTGCACTTTATGAGCAAGTGACGAATAAAACGCATGAAACTGATTGATTGGGATAGAGCTATCGCAGTCTGTGAGACATCTATGCTGTCAATTTGTAACGCCCAAATGCTCACTCGGGCACAACATTCCAACGCGGGAGTTGGTTGTATACATTCCAGTGTAAGAGTTGATAGCATTCTAGCTCCGTTTCCAGGGCCTATGCATTACTGTATACATCTGCCTATACATTACTGTACTGCAGTCTCTGGTGGATTGAACCTGCTGCTGAAGTAAAGCATTCCCAAGAATGTGATGGAAGAGCCTGGCACATTGTATGTGAGATATGTGTGTATGGCTATTTAAGTTGTTGTTTTCGCAGCTCAGACATCAATCCTCAGATATTTGTGAATATAACTTGGCACGGTTGACTGGACTGAAAGCAATTTTGTTGTGTTTACAATTGGTGCCCAGGTCAATATTGGGTGATTCATCCAGTTTTATTTTCCTTCGCTATTTAAATTTAGTGGTCATAATGCAATTGAGTGGTTTGCTAGACCATTTAAGAGTTATCCACATGGGTTTGATGTTGCATGTTGGAAAGACCACTTAAGAAGAGCAGATTACCTTTCCAAAGGGGTTTTCATGAGCAGATGCATTCATAGTTGTACATCCAGTGAATCTCATGGTCATCATTACTGAAGCCAGTTGTATTTTTTCCAAATCATTCATAGAATTTAAATGCTCTAGTTGCCAAGCTGAAATTTCATCCTTGGTCATTTTGCTTTTCTCTGCTACACTACTCTATCTTAAGAAGATTCAGCAAAATCCAAATTTACCAAACTTTTGTTCTTACCTGAATTGATTTATTTTTGTTGTGGCACCTATTCCCTCTCCCAGTAATCATTCCATTCGTCACAAACCAGCAGGTATTGAATGCTGACGTTGTCTCTTCCCAGTTCTACATTGCAGTAAACATGGGCCAATGAAATTGCCATCAAGCTAAAGTCCCTCACAGCTCTGTTGACTGGTTATTTTTAGTGCCTTTAATTTGGAAACTTTAGAAATCGTTTTCAGTGATTGCCACTTAAACCTCCCAGATTGGCGTTGAGAGCTATGAAAGCTGATGGGGTGTTTAACTGTTTAGAAATGATGATGATGGTCTTAGAACATGTTATAAACCTATTAAAATTAATGTAAGGATTGTTCAAATTTACTAGGAACATTGAAAGCTTAACAATCAATAAAAAATATTAATTTACCAAAATTCTAGTTGAAATAAATGCAGCCTTAAATGCTGTGCCAGATCTGTCCTGTTACAGCTCGGAGAGGCAGTTTCCTCACTATTATGTGTCACTAATTTCAATAATCACAACTACAATGGATCACATCCCCAGGTAAGGTGTGTATGTATCTAGTCTATCATTCTCATCTGCAGTTATTGCATCAACACCTGGTTTAGGTGCTGGGCTCCAGGAGGGTTACAGTGATAGTACATGATACAAAAGCAGCAGCGTCTATAATTTAATGTCCTGAATTTCCAACAGGACCATTTTACTCCAGGTCTCAGTCTGCCAGAATGACTGAATTCCACAATTCCTTTTGAAATTGTTGATTACAGCCTGAAAAGTGAGTTCTCGTGTAGTTATCTGGCTATAAAGGAACAACTCCTCAGATCTGGCTTTAAGGAACAACTCCTCAGATTTTGATTTTGATAGAGTAACGATTTGCCCCTTGCAGACTGTTGAACAGAGAGTTGCCCCTCACTACTGATGATCTTCATGCAGTGATATAATTCAAAGCTTTATTGCTGTTCAGAACACAGTGAAGAACTGAGTCACTGAGAGATTATAATGTGGAAGAAATGGGGAGGTTAAGACATGGGGGGGAAAAGCAGGCACAAAGGATTGCATGAGGAAAATTGGTCCATAACTGCAGGTTTTCCTGTTGAATGGATGTATGAAAATGATCTGGCATATTCATGTGGCCAATTTAATATTGATTGATCATGCTCACTGATATTAGACACCTTTGTGTTTCTGCTTACTGATGCAGATAATGGAATTATACATTTCACTAGTTAGTGTCTGCAAAATGTATAGATGGTGAAATGCTCAACTCACTGCTGTGTCCAGTACGACAAAGGTCAGGCTGCAATGGTCACTCGGTTCTCGGGTTTCTCTTGCACATTGTACACAACACTGGTTCCCCTCTAATAGTACCATACTAAACTTGCAAAATCTATTCATTTTCAGACATAAAATTGTGTAGTTAATGATTTGCATGTATAAATTGTTTTAGCTTAGTTTAGAGATACAGGCCCTTCGGTCCACTGAGTCCGCACCGACCAGCGATCCCTGCACATTAACACTACCCTACACGCACTAAGGACAATTTTTAAAATATTTATACCCAGCCGATTAACCTTCAAACCTGCACATCTTTGGAGTGTGGGAGGAAACTGAGGATCTTGGAGAAAACCCACGCAGGTCATAGGGAGAATGGACAAACTCCGTACAGACAAGCACCCGTAGTCAGGATCGAACTCGGGTCTCGGGCACTGTAAAGCAGTACCTCTACCGCTATGCCACCATGCCATTCCGATTGTACAATGAACTAATTATTTAAAAACATAAACTAATGAAAGGCAGGCACGGGTTATTGATTGGGGATGATCAGCCATGATCACAATGAATGGCGGTGCTGGCTCGAAGGGTCGAATAGCCTCCTCCTGCACCTATTGTCTATGTTTCTAAATGTATAAATAGAGAATTATATGTATGTAGGTATGTATTTCATCAGTTATAAATTGACTTGCTCTCCATGAATTCTCGTCTGTAAAACTTCTCACTTTAAATTATACTGAGCAATCTGATGTGCCACTAATTACAATAATCACAACTTCAATGGATCACATCCCCAGGAAAGGTGTGTATGTATCTAGTCTATCATTCTCATCTGCTGTTATTGCATCAGCATAACTTTCTCCCATGAATACATTGTATTATGTTTTTCTGAAGCACCGTGTGTCTAGTGTCAATCACAAACACAAATCTGTCCATATACAAATTAATGCAGAGACTTTAAATGTATTCACCTACTAATATACATTTAATTTGGTACTTTGTTGGAATGCGTAAATTCGGTAGCCACAATTTACAGTACATTTTATTTACTTATTAGGAATAAATATTCTTCATATTTGTGTCTTTGGTTTAATACCACCTTGCATCCCAACTACTACTTTAGATAAACAATAAACTTTTCTCTTGGCCACCATCAGTTTTGAAGTCACAGTCTAATCGTTTTTGTTTGAAAAATGATGGATGGTTTGGAAAGAAGGGACTTTTCTTCCTCTATAAATAATGTGGTATACTTTGTACAGCATATACCTAAACAGGAACAGGGCTTAAATTATAAACATCCAAAAATGCAGCAATCACTGTGCTGCATTAAAGGACAACCTGCAAAAGTCCTTAGTTCTTAGAACTAGCAATGATTATGACTCATAAATGTTCCTGCTGAGTTAAAACCCAATTTAAAACTGTGAATATGAAATGCCAAGTTCTTTAAGTAACAGGTGATAATTCAAAAATTTGTAACTGCAAATAAAAGTAAGCAAATTTTGCTCTGTATTTATTTTTATGAAGGTTAAATTTGCAGAATAAAAAAAGAAGACCAAGGAGTTAGCCTGTTTGAAAATAAATGTGTTGTATTTCGCAGCAGGCAGCACCTTTAAAAGATGTTAATCTATGAATAAGTGTGCTGCAATTGTTGCTATGACACTGGAGCCTTGACATTTGCAATTAGTAAAATTGAACAGAGCTGAGGTCTTCAGCCTGAAGAGGGTTATATTTATCTGTAAAGCGTCAACCAGCTGCTGCCAGATAAGCATTTGTTCAGTTAATTTTACATTAAAGTTAACCAATTTGTGGGATCGATGGAATATTGTGAACAAAAATAAGATTTATTTTTTTTGTCCAGTTACACCTTTGAAGTGATATGATTTAAATTAGTTTAGGTACTTATTGCATTTTGAACAGTGACTTGCTTATCATTAACTGAATATTAACTGTATTCTTACTCCCAAACTGAAAGTCGTAACATCCAATAGAAATGAGTGGCATTAATTTATAAGTTGTCCACCGAACAGATGGAAATGACTTCACTTTCAGTTAATTCTCCTTCTCAACTCCCTATTGGCATGCAATATTTATCATCTAAAAGGTTGCGCAGGTGTCTTCTTCCAAGTCTTTCGATACATTGCTCTTAATTTGCCATTAGAAGATGGATAAATAGAATTAATGTCCCTCTGTGCTCTCAAAGACCTACTCCATTGTGTCTCAGAAGTCTGATTGGAATTACTGGGGGGTGGGGAAGAGTTTCTACAGTTGTAGAGATCTCTTGTGAATGTCGGCTCCATGCAAACCTTGTTTCTCACAGGATCAGTACTTACCTTGGCCTTAGCCTTTAACCTTACTTGGTGTTAGTTTTCATATTTCACTGTTATCAAGATTCAATTTTGTTGGTACGTATCAGAGATCTAATCCATTCTTTACCAAAATCCCAGATAGCTTTATAGTCCTTATTCACCCCAGTATTTTCCTTCAATAACCACAGTCTTGTTCACACCAAATAACAACCCTATTTTGTTTCCTTTTTCTTTAATTACCACCCGAGATCTTTCGGTATTTACCTACATTTTCCTGTATTAGATTAATGTAAATTTTCAAAATTGTATAGGAGGGGGATAAACACCTTCCCAGATAAGCACATTTGTTTACTGATTCCTGCCCAGTACTTGGTGTACCTATGAATCATAAAGTGCCGTTCGTTGTTGTCTCTCTAAACTATCTTTTCCTGAAGATGTTTTGCATAAAAATGTGGCACTCTGGCTGCTGACAGGATAATATTTTCTTCACATGCTGTACCTTTTGCGTTTTATCAGTTGAAATGAGAAGTGTGGGTCCATCTGCACATTCAGCAACTGAAGGAACCCTACTAGTACTGTTTAGAGGAATTGTCAACTGCACGATAGTTGCTATTTGGTTTGTTTTTACTGTTTGTATGCCATGGTACATTAGGCTGATTCAAGTCATAGATGCTTGCAAGAAGTCTTTTGACATGGACATTTTGCTAGCTTCATGGTTTCAGCTGACTGATAAAATGAGGTAATATGCAGAGAACAAAATGAGAGATGTGAGAAAAGGCCCCTCAGCTGAAGGCCATATTGTCCAGAATGATAAGTAGTAAGATTAAACGAGAACTTACCAGTTTGAAGTTTGATCGTTATTTTATGAGGAGTAATGTTGAGGGATTACGTGAAGAACCCCCACCAGGACGCATGCGTGTCATTCTTCAAAGCAGCGGTGTGAAATCACAGATAACTGTAATGACTAAACATAGTAAGATTAGAGAAGAGATACCAGTTCGGTATATGATCAAGGGTGGGAGCGGAGGGCATGTAATCCCTCAACATTACTCCTCATAAAGTAACGACCAAACTTCAAACTGGTAAGTTCTCGTTTAATCTTACTATTTTACTTCGGAGTCACGTGAGTAACTACGTGAAGATTTTAAAGCTCTGTGATTTCATGCCGTGGAAACGAGTCCATGCATCACATCTGCCTTGATAACTGTGGGAGGAATTGTGTCAACATAATTTGGACATGAATTCGACATTGAAATTCATAAAATTTATTAACACAAAATTATAACCCCTATTTATGGGGTAAATTAAATTACAGAACTTAAAATTGTTTCTGCAAACGTTCCAGTTTTCATGACTGGTTTATTGTAAAACAGTTGGAATGTTTTTTCCCCTGACCATCCTGCTGCCTTGAGGATTTGGTCCATTGGTACATCCAACTGTATTGCTGCCGATGTAGCTGCAGCCCTGGTGGAATGAGATTTAAAAATATTAGTATCCACCCCAGCCTGAGTTAGCACCTGTTTTAGCCATCTTGAGATGGTCTGGACCGTCACTCTTTTGTGTGGTTGCTTATGGCTGACTAAGAGTGCCTTCTCATTGCCTCTGATGATTTTCGTTTTCTCCATGTATAATGACAGATGTCTTACTATACAGAGACGGTCATCTGTTGGGTATGACCTAAATTCTATGTTGAGGCCTGCTGATCCCTGTCTGTTCTGCTTTACTAATTCATAAATATGAAAAGTGATATTTTCAGATGTAGCAGTCATGTTGTCCAGTCTTAATTTATGTAATGACTGTACCCTTTTGTGCCGTGACTAATGCCATTAGCATGACTGTTTTTAATGTCAGTCTGTGTAGGGACAGAGCTGTTGCTGGAGACCAATTCCTGAGCATCTTCAGGACAATACTTACATCCCATATTTGGGAGTACCTGGTTCTTGGGGGATTGGTATTAAAAATTCCCCTCATAAGTTTTGTTACCAGTGGGTGAGTCCCAACAGAGTGACGCTCTGTCCCTTGCCATAGGTAAGTTGATAGGGCACTTCTGGCGCAGTTGATGGCACTATAACTGAGCCCCTCATCATAGTGGAGGCCTGCCAGATATTCCAGAACAGACGGGATGTTCATATCTCTGTAGGTGATGTTGTTTTTGTGGCAGTGAACATCTCCCACTTCCTGATATAGACCAGATACTGGTTTTTGTTGGACTGTCTTTGGGCCGCCGAGATCATGTTCACTGTTCGGTCCTTCAGTCCCAGTTGTAGTAGTGGTGTTTTTAAACTCTACAAATTAGTAAATTCAAATGTTTATGGCATGGGTGGCTATCCCTTGTTACGGGATGAAGCAATAAATCTGGTCTATGTGGGATGGTGATACATGGTTCTAATACCATGTTTAGTACCACTGGGAACCATGGTTGAGTAGGCCAATCGGGTACTACCAAAATACCAGACGCAGAGTCTTGCTGTATTTTCCTTAATACCCGACTGATGAGGCAGAAAGGAGGAGATGCGTAAATAAAACATTTCTCCCAATGCAGCGAAAATGCATCTGTCGCCGCTGCCCCAGGGTCTGGTTCCCATGAAACATAATTTGATAACTGGTGATTAAGTCTGGATGCGAATAGATCGATATCTGGTGTTCCATATCGTGCTGTAATATCAGCAAATACTTTTTCATTCAACATCCATTCGATGTTTTCATTAAATTTGCGTGACCTGGTGTCAGCTACTAAATTTAGTCTTCCTGGTGGGTAAGTAACTGATATCCAAATATCTCTCTGGATACACCATTGCCAAATTGTATTAGCCAGATTGTCACATGATGTTGATTTGTTTCCACCCGTGTGGTTGATGTATGCTACCACGTGGTATTGTCTCTCTGTAGTCTAACATGCTGGTGATATGACCCAGTACAATATGACTTTAGGCCATGGAATGCACCCAACATTTCTAGGTAGTTTATGCCCAGTGTGAGTAATAATTATGCCTCCTGAGCAGTCCATCTACCTCCACAGCTGGTGATGGAATTGGTGGCACCCCACCCAAGTGCACTGGCATCAGTTTGTAGTACCATAGAAGGGTTACTGACAATGATTGGATTGGAACAAAGCCAGATGTTATCTGTCCATCATTTTAGTTCCATTTTAGCTTTGATTGGTAACTTCATTGGGCTGTCAAAGTGACCTGCATTGATTTTGAGTGCTTGTATTTTTGCTCTCTGTAAGTTTTGGTAATGTAAAGGTCCAAATTGTGTGGCTGGAAAAGCAGCCACCATTTTGCAAATTACTTTTGCTACCAATCCGATGGATGGTTTGCTGATGTCAATGAGGTTATTGCAAGCCTCTATTAATTCTGTTGCCTTTCCCTTAGGCAAAGTCACCGACATGTGAACAGAGTCAATGGTGAACCCCAAATAGTCCATAGTAGTGGAAGGCGTTAATTTAGACTTAACTGGATGGATAATAAACCCCAGTTTTTTCAAATAACTGTTTTGTGGCTGTTAAAGTTTGTTTGGCCAATTCCAAAGTTTTGCCCACAATAAGTATGTCATCTAGATATGCCATGACCATGTGTTTTCGTTTCCGTAGAAACGCTAGGTCTGGTTTCAAAAATTTTGTGAACAGCCTGGGGGCTGATGATAACCCATTTGGTAGTGCTTTATACTGCCAGAGCTGTCCCATCCAGTTGAATTTTAAGTAACATCTGTGGTCACCTCGTATAGGCACTGAATAGTAAGCATCTTTTAAATCGATGCTGGCCATGAAGTAACCTTTGGAAATTAGTTGTTTAGCAGTAACAAAGGTTTCCATTTTGAAATGAATATATTGTACAAATGTATTCAATTTGGTCAGATCTATGATGATGCAACAATCACCATCTTTTTTGTTTTTGGTAAATATATTGGACACGAATTCTAGTGGTTCGTGTTGGGTTTTTTCAATTACACCTTTTGCGTAAAGCCACTCCAGTTCAGCTTGTGCCTCTGGTTTTTCTTTACCAGAAAGTACGAACATTCGGTTCGGTATATGTTGAACTGGAGGGCTGTACTTGTGTATAAATTCTATCGTATATCCCTGGATACTGCTTAAAATGTAAATATCGGTGGTTAACATGCTCCATGCATTAAAAAAGGAGTGTAATCTCCCCCCAACCTCCATGCTCCCTGTATTTTGTAGGGAACCAGACCCACCTACCTCCATAGTTACCAGTTCTTCGCTGATGTTGATGCGCTGGTGTCTGAATTTGTGGTTTGGTTTGCGTTGGAGGTCCGCGTATCTTCCAAGAAGGCCGGCCTGGGCCATGGCCTAAAAAAGACTCATGTTTAGTGTACCGGGCCTTCGAGCTTTCACCAGTCAGTCTTGCTCTACTGGTGGGTGCGTAGGGGTGCTGTCTATGGCTGTAGTGGGTTTTTGTTGGAGTCCCTTTTATTAGTCCCAGGGTTTTTGCTTCCTCATCAAGCTCCTTGACTCGCTTCGATAGGTTGCCTCCAAATAGCAGCATCGGTGGTTTTATGTTCCCAGGTTTGCACAGACCCGTGAATTTTAGATTCAATGTGGGTTGGATGGCACTCTTCCTGATGTTATTTATCTCATATTGAGTATTACAAAGTAGTGCCAGTGCGTCTTGTTGGTCCTGGGACATGTCCTTGTCATCCACTGTGCGGGCAAATGCATTTATCCCTGCTGTTAGGAATTTCAATACTTTTTGTAGTTTGACATCCATACTTCTGACTCCTATTCCAATGTGTTTCCATATACAGGTGTTTACTACTGGAACATTCAGGGATATGCAGTTGCCAGGTGCCAGGTGTCTTGATGTGGTGTCCAGTACAGCCTGTTCTTGTAACTGGTTGAGAGACATATAGTCTATACTGGCAGCTAGCTTTTGCTCCAGGTTTTGGCCAGTCTGGTCTGGCTGTATAAAGTTGGACACCGTGTCCAGTAGGTTTTCTCGTTCCTGCACCCCCTGCACACTTGACTTTTCTTCTGCGGACCTCTCTTCCAGGTCAGCCCAGAACTAACCCGCAGTGCTCCCCTCTGATGGGGTAGAAGCACTGTGCAGCCCTTCAAGAGGTACTGCTGTGGGTTTGCCATAGAGCCCACTGTGACCCGACTCCATCTCCCGGAGCCTGTCACGTTGGAGCAAATGCTCCACACACCGCTCCATCCGGCTCCAGCGCTCACGGTCGCTGGCCGCCCGCGGTTGTTCAAAGTCGGACTTCTCTGAGTCCACGACCTTGTTTGTTTTTTGTCTTGCCTTACCGCCCGGCCGCGTGGATCTGGCCAGTGCGGAGGCGACATCGGGCACAGCTGATCCCACTATCGGCGATCTAGATGCTGCTGCTGGTTGCCCGCTACTCCGTGGTCCTCCCTCCCCAGCTTTGTCGCAGCCCTCGTCTTCTTCGATTTGTCCATGTTCCCCACCTGTAAGTTGGTATAGGAAACAGAAAAAAGACCGCAGAGTAAATCTTACCTGCGGGTTCCGGCTTTTAAACTGCCGCTGCGGGGGAACATCGTTCCACCGCGCCTGACGTTTCGCAATGCGTGTAGCGATATGACACGCATGCGTCCTGGCGGGGTACTTCACGTAGTCACTCACGTGACTCTGAAGTAAAATTGCCAATCTGAGCCTCAGTGGATTACATTTTGAGAGACATTGCACTTCCATAAAGCCTTTCAAGAGTTCAAGAGTGTTTTATTGTCATATATGTCCCAGATAGAACAATGAAATTCTTACTTGCTGCAGCATCACAGAATATGAAAACATAGTACATAAACGAGAGAAGAAAAAAGTTCAGTGTGTGTGTATACAGATGCACACATACTCAATAAATAAACAATTATAGTGCAATAATAATAGTGTGTTGTAGTTCAGGGCTTTGTTTGTTGTCGTGTTCAATTGCCTGATGGCTGAAGGGAAGAAGCTGTTCCTGAACCTGGACGTTACAGTTTTCAGGCTCCTGTACCTTCTTCTCCATGGCAGTGGTGAAATGAGTGTGTGGCCAGGATGGTGTGGGTCTCTGGTGATGTTGGCTGCCTTATTGAGGCAGCGAGTCCGATAAATCCATTCGATGGTGGGGAGGTCAGAGCCAGTGATGGACTGGGCAGTGGTCACAACATTTTGCAGTCTTTTCTGCTTCTGGACGTTCAACTGTAGCTACAACTTCATACTGGACTGCCAGTGCCAGTAACGGCCAAGAAGACCATGACTATGTATCTTTATATTTGTGCTCAGCTCTTTCTAGGTTGGAATTGGAGATATTTGCAAATTCATTCAATTTGCAAACTACAGTAGCAAAATGGAGGTCTGAACATCTCCTTTCAAGAGTTAACTTCATTTAATGCTCTATTTCAAAGACCAGCTGATGGAACATGTTTCTTTCATGAGGGGCCATATGAGATGGCTGGGCGTGGGCAGGGGAATAAGCGTGCAAGAGTGATGCCCAGAGCTCATTTTCTTCCACGTGTATAGGGGGCGCTGCTCTGGCAGCAGCCATGTCAGCAACACCTCAGTTTTTTTTCCAACGTTTTCTTATTTTTTAAAGTATGTATTTTGTGTTTCTTTGCGTGTTTTGTGTGGGGGGTGGTGTGGGGGGGGGGTAAGGGGGAAACCGGGGAAACCGCCTCGGTCCATGGAGAGGCGACTTTTTTCCAGGTCGCCTCCCCCGTGGCCTAACATCAAGGATCGGCGCGGCCTTTCCCGGAGACGCGCCCGGGGCTTCAGCGGCGGGCGCAGCGTGGACTCTCGGCGTGGAGCGGGTGAGCCCTCGCTGGGGCTCGCTGGAGGGGAGCGCTCCGTTTCGCTGGCCCGGGGCAGCCTGGCAGCCTGAAGTCGCAGCCTGAAGTCACGGTCTGCAGAGCTCCAGCTGGTGCGGCGTCTACAGCCCGGGATCCCTCGTGGGGGACCCGGGGGAAGAAGAAGCCATCACTGCCGGCCCGCGGCCAACTTCTACCGCGGGGCCGGCATGGACTTACAAACACCCCTGGAGGGGAGCTTCGACCGCCGGCCCTGCAGTCTAGGGTGCTTCTGGCTGCGGCGGAGACTTTAAATCTCGACCACCGGCCTGCGGCCTACAACAACTTAAAGCCGCGGTCTCCGGTGAGGAAGAGCCGATCCTGGACTGACTCTGGACTCTGGTCCTGTCCACGGGGGGGAAATGGAGGAGGACAGGCCAAATTTTTGTGCCTTCCACCACAGTGATGAATGCTGTGGTGGATGTTTGTGTTACATTTTTTTAATTGTGGTTGAGTGTTCTTTATTATTGTATCGCTGCTGACAACCCAAAATTCCACCAGCCTGGCTGTGTGCTCATTAAAATACAATACAATACAAATCTCCACCATACATCTTCATCTCTCCCCTTTCCCTGAGTTTCATCCAACTTTTCCTTCCCTCTTCTCCCACCCCTCTCAAACCTCTCCATTGTCACTTTCTCTGTGCTCAGCTCTCCATCTTTCACACCATCTAAGGATCGGTTTCCATCCACCCTCTTCCGCTCTCATCATCCACCCTGTCATTCATTTGTCTGCTTGCCTACTCTGCCCCCCCCCCCCCCCCCCCCCCCTGTCCTCGCACAACCAACATTTCCTCATTCCCAGATGTTCTTGTCGCTCCACATACCGAGAGTCATCAGGAGTATGAACATGAAATCTGGAGTCCTGCAGAGGTGGGAAGGATGGATAAATAAAAGCTCCCACTGCTATTCTGGCATCAGATAGGGAGTGAAGGTCTGAAGCCTGACATAGTGAGACATATGACATCTTGACATATTCCTACAACGATTGTAGGAATAGGGATGGGGGAGGGTATTGAGGATTGGCCAAAGATTGGGTGAGAAGTTGGTCTGTTAGCGGGTTTGTAGGGATGTTTGAAGTTAAAGGCAAGACGGTTAACCAAATTTAGCCCCGTCTAATGTTGTGACCAGCAGTTTGCAAAGACCCACCAATATGCACGTACCAATGCATAAGCATACCAGTGTATGTAATTTCAATAATTTCAAATAAAATGGACTTGCATTCATGATTCAATGATAGCTCTTTACTTACCCACTCTCGAGAGATAAAGCATGCTGGCGAGACTCCGTGGTACAGTTAATGCCAGGGAAGTGAAATGTATTTATTGCAAGTGGCCTTGAGGCATTTACTAAATTTTCACTGAAAGAAAGTTCTGAACACATTTCAGTTATGTAGCTATTTCTATTAAAAGCAGCCTGGCTATTAACGCTGCCAGTATTTTACCATCACTGAATTCCACACAACAATTCTTGGTATGTGCTGTGCATGACTGGTCTTGTCAATCATGAAAAAAGTTGTGGAAGTTGTAAACTTAGATTATATCTAGAGATTGATGTTTTGGAAGGAACTGCAGATGCTAGTGTAAACCAAAGATGGACATAAAATGCTGGAGCAACTCAGCGGGACAGTCAGCATCTCTGGAGAGAAGGAATGTGTGACATTTCTGGTCAAGATCCTTTTTCAGACCCTAATGAGTGATAGTGATATGCTCTGGAGTATGTGTGCAGTTTACATAAGCAAGATGACGGTATATTGTGTGAATAACATTTTTCCTTCCAATGTTGACCCTTTGTTGAAATAGTCCTGAGGTCAATCTTCTGCTGAAATCAAATTGGGCATCTTGCTAATAACATGGAAGATGGATTGGTGATGTGGGTGGGTAGATAGCAAATTAAAACTAGGTGATCTTACTGGCATGGGAAAACAATGACCAATGAGATACTAAATAGAGAGGAACAGTGAAAAATTGGAATAACAATAGATTTAATCCCCAAATTACTGAGCGGTAACTATACAAGGTAATAGCGCACAGAAGTGCCAATAACATAATGGCGTTTATTTCTATCAGTAACAATACAAGATCAAAAGGTAATTAAATTTATAGACAATAGGTGCAGGAGTAGGCCATTCGGCCCTTCGAGCCAGCACCGCCATTCAATGGATCATGGCTGATCATCCCCAATCAGTACCCCGTTCCTGCCTTCTCCCCACATCCCCCGACTCCACTATCTTTAAGAGCCCTATCTAGCTCTCTCTTGAAAGTATCCAGAGAACCGACTTCCACCGCCCTCTGAGGCGGAGAATTCCACAGACTCGCAACTCTGTGAGAAAAAGTGTTTCCTCATCTCCGTTCTAAATGGCTTGCCCCTAATTCTTAAATTTACATGGTATTCTGCCTGCATCGTACAGTTCTGATTTTCACACAACTGAAAGGATTTTGTACTTTTGGAGAAAATCTAGTGGAGGTTTAGAAGGCAGTGGGGTTGGGTATGGGGTCATTTGATAGAGGATAGTTGGGATTGGGTGCGAGTGAAGCCAAAGCAGCTGTTCAGAAGATAGAAAGTTCACGTTGCCTTCCTTAAGTCACGTGTAACGTGTGACACCAAATGCTTCCCTGTGAGGCTCAAACATGTGCTTTAGGCCCCCAAGAAAACCAGAGGGATAAATTAGAAACCTATTCATGGAATCTATTCTGGTCCTGAAACTGGTTCACATCTGATTTCCTCTGATGGGAATATCTGATGGTCTCACCCTCTATCCCCCTCATGCCACCAACTTTCACTCAGGCATAGGGTTGATGTTTCAGGTTGAATTTTGATGACATCTCAGTATTTAAAACTTATCCCCATTTCCTTCGTGCATCTACCCTGAGATGATGCACAGAGCGGGCTAACATTGGGGGGGAAAAAAGCACAATCACTGTAGGTAAACAAATCAAATTTTTAATTTTGTTTTTAGAGGTACATCGTGGAAACAGGCCCTTCGGCCCACTGATTTTTGTGTCGACCAGTGGTCATCCATGTAGATTGACTATTTCATACTAGCCAATTATAGTCTGAAGAAGGGTTTTGGCCTGAAACGTTGCCTATTTCCTTCGCTCCATAGATGCTGCTGCACCCGCTGAGTTTCTCCAGCTTTTTTGTGTACCTAGCCAATTATAGTGCTTGTTAGTAGTGACTCCGCCTAGTATGTGCTTTATATTAGCAAGAGCTTGCCTACGCTAGTTAGTATGAGTAGCAGCTAGGAAATGTAATGTCTGCAGATCCTGGCTGTAAATAGATTTAATAAACATGTGTTGTATCTTTATATGTGTTCGCGTCACCTCATTACAACCTATATATTAGTTCTGTTCTACACTAGGGACAATTTACAGAAGCCAATTAACCTACAAACTTGCATGTCTTTGGAATGTGGGAGGAAACTGGAGCACCTGGAGAAAACCCAAGTGGTCACAGGGAGAATGTGCAAACTCTGTACAGACCGCACCTGTAGTCAGGATCGAACCTGGGACTCTGGCACCGTAAGGCAGCAACTCTACCTCTGCGTCACTGTGCCGTCCTTTGATTACTCTCTCATGGCTTCTTCTAGTTGAGGCAATTAACGTCTGATCCAATTAATCCATCAGGAAATATTGAGCATGCTGAGGCGTTTCTCTGGAAAAGGGTGGACCAAGATGGCAGGTTATAAAATTAAATGGATAATCTATGGATGAAAATATATTGTTTCAATATGGCTGTCGAAAAACAGGTCAAAAATAAAATTCAGCTTTCTAGCAAGTCAGATCAGGATTCCATTTTCCATGTACAGGAAGTAGAACCAGTGGATGTGTTATATCTGGACTTTCAGAAGGCTTTCGACAATGTCCCACATAAAAGATTAGTATACAAACTGAAAGCACATGGTATTGGGGGTTCAGTATTGATGTGGATAGAGATCTGGCTGGCAGATAGGAAGCAAAGAGTAGGAGTAAACGGGTCCTTTTCACAGTGGCAGACAGTGACTAGTGGGGTACTGCAAGGCTCAGTGCTGGGACCCCAGCTATTTACAATATATATTAATGATTTGGACGAGGGTATTGAATGCAACATTTCCAAGTTTGCGGATGACACAAAGCTGGGGTCTAGGAGGCTGCAAGGTGACTTGGATAGGCTGGGTGAGTGGGCAAATGCATGGCAGATGCAGTATAATGTGGATAGATGTGAGGTTATCCACTTTGGTGACAAAAACAGGAAAGTAGATTATTTTCTGAATGGTGGCCGATTAGGAAAAGGGGAGATGCAACGAGACCTGGGTGTCATGGTACACCAGTCATTAAAAGTAGGCATGCAGGTGCAGCAGGCAGTGAAGAAAGCGAATGGTATGTTAGCATTCATAGCAAAAGGATTTGAGTATAGGAGCAGGGAGGTTCTACTGGAGTTGTACAGGGTCTTGGTGAGACCACATCTGGAGTATTGCGTACAGTTTTGGTCTCCTAATCTGAGGAAAGACATTCTTGCCATAGAGGGAGTACAGAGAAGGTTCACCAGACTGATTCCTGGAATGTCAGGACTTTCATATGAAGAGAGACTGGATTGACTCAGCTTGTACTCGCTAGAATTTAGAAGATTGAGGGGGGATCTTATAAAAACTTACAAAATTCTTAAGGGGTTGGACAGGCTAGATGCAGGAAGATTGTTCCCGATGTTGGGGAAGTCCAGGACAAGGGGTCACAGTTTAAGGATAAGGGGGAAATCCTTTAGGACCGAGATGAGGAAAACATTTTTCACCCAGAGAGTGGTGAATCTCTGGAATTCTCTGCCACAGAAGGTAGTTGAGGCGAGTTAATTGGCTATATTTAAGAGGGAGTTAGATGTGGCCCTTGTGGCTAAAGGGATCAGGGGTATGGAGAGAAGCCAGGTACAGGATACTGAGTTGGATGATCAATCATGATCATATTGAATGGCGGTGCAGGGCCGAATGGCCTACTGCTGCACCTATTTTCTATGTTTCTATGAATAGCCATTCAAACTTCTTGCAGATAGTTCTAAGCATAACAATTCCTGACACTGTAAAAGCGATAGCACTGAGCAAAGAGGGTGTTGCACTTTAGCAGCGAGCTTGTGTAGAAGCAAAACTGGTTAAGGTTTGAGTAGTTCATTAATAACAATTAAAGGAGACAGGCAAAGTGGACGGCAATGATACAGCAGTCATTTGTTTCCTTGGGAAAATAGGACAAATATGTTATAACACCTGGTTAAATTATATAACACGCCTAATGAATTGCTTTCAGATAGCAAGAATATTTTTGAATTGTCAGCTTTCATGTGTCATCTGCCCGAGTCACTTGAACATTTCTGCTTGATTTCTAGTTTGAAGAATACCTCGTCTCAATATGGAACTATTCTTTTAGAACTTAAAGATAGTCATTCAATAAACCCAGAAATGATAAGGTCAAGAAAGCACACCAATACTACTTTCTCTGAAGGCTGACATTCCCCAATGACTTACCAATTTCTACAGGTGCACCCTAAAAACCATCGGATTGGGATGCACAGCTTGATTTGGCAACTGCTCTGCCCAAGATTGCAAGAAACTGCAGAGTTGTGGACTCTCTCTTCCACATCTCTATTCAACCCATCTATACTTCACTCAGGAAAGCAGCCAATATTATCAAGGACCATTTGCATCCCCTCTCCTGTTAGGTAAAAGAATCAAAAGCTTGAAAGCACTTAACACCAGATTCAAGAATGACTTCTGCTAAGCTGTTTCAGACTCTTGGCCAGACATCTCATATGTTAAGGATGTATTCCCAATCTTCCAATCTATCTCATTGAGATCTTTGCACATTTTTTAAAATCTGCATTCTCCATAACTATAACACTATGTTCAGCACTGTTTATTTTCTCTTTTGCACTAGCTGTACTTAAATGAGGTAACATTTAGGTTCAATGAGAATAATGCAATCAGAGTAGTGTACATGGGTTTTCAGAAGTATAGGATATAGTGCCACATAGTAGGCAATTTAGCAAAGTTGGACTACATGGAATTTCTAGCATAGATATGAAGTTTGCCAAGTGACGGAAAACACAGGATTGTGATAAACGGTTGTTTCTCGGAGTGGGTGAAGGTGAATAGTGGTATTTGCCTCCAGAATGTCTATACTTTTGATCGACATTAATTATCTAGATTTGTCCGTGCAAGCCACAACTTATAAAATTGTAGATGATACAAAACCAGGCACTATGGCAAACTGTGGGAAGGACAGTGATAGATTATAGATTGGTGGAATGAACAGATTGGGGGAGTGAGCAAACACTTGGGAGCTGAGTTATAATGTGTGCATAGAAATATGACCTGATGCATTTCAGTAGGATGATAGAGGGTGGGCAATTTAGGATTCAGGAGTAAAACACAAACTACTGGAATAATTCAGTGGGTCAGGCGGCACCTCTGGAGGACATGGATAGGCGACATTTCAGGTTGGGATATGCGATACTGCCCTAACTACAGGGATACAAGTATATGTGTTGAGTATTAACTGAAAGTGGCAAAGCAGGTTGAGGAAGTGGTTTTCAAGGCATTCTCATTTATGGGTTTTATCAATAGACAGATGGAGTTTAAATACAGGGAAGTGAACTTTAATAAAACACTAATCTGGCCTCAACTGCAGTGTTGCATTCAGTTCTAATCACCACATTATAGGAAGGCAAGAGAGGGTCCATAAAGATTTATGAGAATGATTCCTGGATTGATTATTCGGCTAGATTTATATTAGAAGGGCTAAGAGTGTTTTCTGTACGGAAAAGGCGGAGAAGGAAACTTGGTGAATATAAAGGATGATGGGTCTGCAGAGAATAGATAATGGCATACTGTTCCTTTGATAAATTGGTCAAGGACTAGATGTCATGGGCATAAAATAAAAAGAAAGAGAATTGAGAGAACATGAAGAAAAACAAAAGAAGGGTCTCGACCTGAAACGTCACGTATTCATTTTCTCCAGAGATGCTACCCGACCTGCTGAGTTACTATATAATACCAGCTTTTTGTGCTTGTCTTCGGTTTAAATCATCATCTGCAGTTCCTCTCTACACAATTGATTGCCGTGTATTGTTGGAATCTGGATTGCACTGTCAGCAGTGGTATCAAAGACAGGTTCCATTGTGTTCTTTAAGACGGTACTGGATAAATATTTAGTGGAGGAAAACTTAATCCCATGGAGAAAGGGGTAGTGGGTGAAACTAGAGAGTTATTCCGGTAGAGAGTCTTCATGGATAAGATGGATTGAATTACCTCCTCCCGTGCTGTAATGATTCTACGAAAACAACCTATTGTAAGATGAGAAAAACATTTTTCACACAGAGAGTGATGAATCTGTGGAATTCTCTGCCACAGAGGGTAGTTGAGGCCAGTTCATTGGCTATATTTAAGAGGGAGTTAGATGTGGCCCTTGTGGCTAAAGGGATCAGGGGGTATGGAGAGAAGGCAGGTACAGGATACTGAGTTGGATGATCAGCCATGATCATATTGAATGGCGGTGCAGGCTCGAAGGGCCGAATGGCCTACTCCTGCACCTATTTTCTATGTTTCTATATATTGCTCAGAATGTAAAAAGATCATATTCATACAAGTACACTGCATTCAATGAAATCTTCAAACATTCTCTCGTGTCTTGTGTTTCCTAAACATATACTTTTTCTATTGTACGGAATGTCGAGTGTCACAAAGGATAATTTATTGATAGAATCAAAATTATAATAATACTGAAATTGTCATTAAAATCATTCCTCTTTTTCAAACAGGTGAAAGCTATGTCTGTGCATCCAATGAACCATTCCGTAAAGTGGACTATGCTAAGAATGTTAATCCAAACTGGTCTGTCAACATCAAGTCAGGAACATCCCGCTCTCTCTCATCACTGACAATAAGGGGTGAAGGAAAAGACACCAAGGATTTTGTCAGGCCTAAACTGGTGACGGTTATCCGTAGTGGTGTAAAACCACGCAAAGCAGTAAGGATACTTCTGAACAAGAAGACGGCACATTCATTCGACCAGGTTTTAAATGACATTACAGATGCCATAAAGTTAGATTCTGGTGCAGTCAGAAGGCTCTACACACTTGATGGAAAGCAGGTAGGCAACAATGACATCTCCTTTCAAAACTTTTGATCGTACCATCTTTATTGCAGAGAATAAGGTTATGTTCAAGCTTTGCAAACACTTTAATGATGCAGTAAGGACCTTTCCAGTTCTATGTACTATGCATGTGAAGGTCGGAAAGTTAGACTTTGAACCAGACAATCGAGGAACACCCGTTTTTATACACAGAGGTAAGCCTGCCATCCTTCACTGTTGGCATATTGCAGTCCCTTTAATTTGGCCGCCCCACATTGAATTTTTTGTGAGAAGTACCCATATAAAAGGAAGTGTCGGTTGCAAGAGCCAAACCCTCACTAGAAAAGACCCTCACTCGAAAAGATCATCCACACATTTATCTCCTCAAGCCTAGATTACTGCAACTCTCTCTACACTGGCATCAGCCAATCTTCCCTGTCCCGCCTGCAACTGGTCCAAAACGCCGCAGCGCGACTCCTGACGGGCACCCGAAAAAAGGGACCACATCACCCTGACCACTGGCTCCCTGTGCGGTTCCGTGTACATTTCAAGACCCTCCTCTATGTCAACAAAGCCCTCAATGGGCTTGCCCCCTCCTACATTAAAAGTCTTCTCACCCACCACTCCACCTCCAGGTCCCTCAGATCGGCCGACTTGGGACTGCTGAATATCCCACAGTCTAGGCATAAGCTTAGGGGCGACCGCGCCTTTGCGGTTGCAGCTCCTAGACTGTGGAACAGCATCCCCCTTCCCATCAGAACTGTCCCCTCCATCGACTCCTTTAAGTCAAGACTAAAAACTTATCTGTACTCCCAAGCCTTTCCTGACGTCCACTGAGCGAGGGCTATATGTATATATGTATGTAATTTGTTTGTTTATACTATTCTTATAACAAATGACCAACGAGAGTTGTTTTTTTATATGTGCTATATAAATAAATGTGACATGACTAGAAATATCTCTAAATTGTTGTAGAATTATGGATAAAGTCATTCTTCCTGGAGATTGATTCATTTAACATTTGATAATCATACAACAATTGATATTGCTGAATTACATGTTATTTAATCACTTCCTATGCATTGCATGATCTACACAAATAGAGACCGTTTTTCCCCTGAGCTGCTGTGAGTGAGAGACCAACTACACGTTGCGTTATTGGAAACTCTAACAGTGCATCTCCAGTTCCTTCGGTGTTTTAGATTATTGTGCTTTACTACCCAACCTTTCAGAGGATCTAAGGATAGATTCTCCATTTAAATATGGGGAAATTTTAGCATGTCTGTGACACAATGCAACAGAACTAACATTACAAACTCGTCAATGAGATTTGTCAATTGAAGATGCATGAGAGGGCAAATGCTGGAACCTTGAGGGAAAAAAACAAAAAAATGGTGGAGGAACTCAGCAAGGTATGTGGGTATGGATAGATGGCAGTTTGGGTCCAGAGTAAAGATCCGATTGATGGTGTAAGTGGGCGAAGGCTTCCCTATAGGTTGGAGGCAGCATAAGATCTGGCGAGTGACAGGTAGATGCAGGTCAAAGAGATTAGCAGATGAGTGGAGTAAGTGACAAAGTCTAGAGATGATAGGGAGACAAAAGGGATGTCAGATAAGGAAAGAAGAGCAGTGAAATATAAAGTCGGCAGGAGGAGTAAGAGTGGAAGTGGATGGGAGGATAAAAAGGGGAGTGGGAAATCCTAGTTGGGAAGGGTGGGAGATGAGCGTAAGGAGGACGGGATAACAACAGTGTCACAGGGATGCTGGGAAAAATGTGTGTGCATCAGGGGGAGGAGTGAAGGGCGGGAAGAGAACTGGGCTGGTTTACTTTAAATTGGAGAGTTCAATCTTCAGACATTTAGGCCTCAAGTAGAACATGAGGTGTGTTTATTCCAGTTTGCCTCAATCTGGCAGTGACCAAGGACAGAAAGATCGGTATGGGAATGTAAAAGTGAATTTAAAAGGTTAGCTACCAGGAGCTGCAGCGGATATAGTGCAAGAGTTTGGCATAATGGCCAACATTTATGATCAGAGGTTCAGGAATTATTTTTAATGAAGCCATTGGACAAAGGATTAGATGTTAAGGTTAGATTTTCTAGTTATTTTACTTTTATTTAATGTGTTGAACTATTAGATTAGACGGGTTCATGGATAGGACCGGTTTGGAGGGATATGGACCAAACACATGTAGGTGGGACTAGTCTACCTGGGACATTGTTGGCCAATGTGGGCAAGTTGGGCCAAAGTGCCTGTTTCCACACTGTATGACTATTAATTTCAGTGTAATTTTATATTTTAATAAATGTCAGTGATTTTATTTAAATGTTCAGTTTTAATGGGCTGTAAATGCTAATCAGCAATAATTATAAACTTGCATAACAATAACGGAAAATAAGTGTGTAAGAAGGAACTGCAGATGCTGGAAAATCGAAGGTACAGCATCTATGGAGCGAAGGAAAAAGGCAACGTTTCGGCCCGAAACCCTTCTTCAGTCTGAAGAAGGGTTTCGGCCCGAAACGTTGCCTTTTTCCTTCACTCCATAGATGCTGCTGCACCCGCTGAGTTTCTCCAGCTTTTTTGTGTACGGAAAATAAGTGGTTGGTTATCTCTGTGGATTCAGTGGACCAAAGGCTTCTGTTTCTGACTGTAAGAAATGTTCAGCAGGTCAGCCAGCACCTGTGAAAAGTGAAACCGAGTTAACATTTCAGATCAGAAATTCTTCATCAGAATTGGAACGGAGAGAAAGCAAATTAGTTTTAAGTAACAGAGTAGGTGAGGAGAGGGAAGGATAGAAAGAACAAAGAGAACATCTCTGAGTGTGGGCAGTGAAGCTACAGGGGTCATCTAGTAGATGGAGAGTGAGAAAATGAACAAAAGCTAAGGAGTGAGAGAGTGAAAAAACAAAGCAACATGTGAGAACAAGTTGCAGGACTGAAGGACATACCTAGCAGTTGAATGCTTGTGGAGAGAGAAAGGGAGCTTGTATCACAAAATGATGATTTATATGGGATGTTTTGGTGCAGATAATGCAGGGAGATACCTGACGTTGATGGATTTGGTTAATTTGCCTGGACAGAGGACAAGATACTATACTTGAATATGGGATTTGAGTTTAGGAACAAGGAGGTCCTACTGCAGTTGTACAGGGCCCTGGTGAGACCGCACCTGGAGTATTGTGTGCAGTTTTGGTCGCCTAATGGTGAGGAAGACCATTATTGCTATTGAGGGAGTGCAGCGTAGTTAATTCCCGGGATGGCGGGACTGACATATGATGAAATAATGGGTTGACTGGGCTTGCATTCACTTGAATTTAGAAGGATGAGAGGGAATCTTATAGAAACATAAAATTCTTAAAGGATTGGACAGGGTTAGATGCAGGTACAATGTTCCCGATGTTGGGGGAGTGTAGAACCAGGGGTCACAGTTTAAAAATAAGGGGTAGGCCATTTAGGCCATGAGAAAAAAACGTTTTCACCCAGAGAGTTGTGAATCTGTGGAATTCTCTGCCGCAGAAGGCAGTGGAGGCCGATTCACTGGATGTTTTCAAGAGAGAGTTAGATTTACAGTGGCTCCTGGAATGAATGAATAAGTTTATTGGCCAAGTATGTTCACATACAAGGAATTTGCCTTGGTGCTCCGCTCGCAAGTAACAACACGACATACAGTAACAATTAAGAATGACACATAAAACATTAAACATTATTAATAAAACATTACAGTTTAAACATGTGTATGAAATAAAATACCAGAGCAAAATGAGGCTACAGACTTTTGGCTATTGAGTAGAGCCACTACTCGTGGATAAAAGCTGTTTTTATGTCAGCTTTGACAGTACAGAGTCGTCTTCCAGAGGGAAGTGCTTCAAAGAGTTTGTGTCCAGGGTGACGGGGGTCAGAGATCATCTTACCCGCTTGCATCCTGCCCCTTGCAGTGTACAGTTCATCAAGTATAGTGCTAGGGCTAAAGGAATCAAGGGATATGGGGGGAAAAATGCAGGAACGGGGTACTGATTTTAGATGATCAGCCATGATCATATTAAATGGTGGTGCTGGCTCAAAGGGCTGAATCGCCGACTGCGACTCACATTGGTGCTTGCTATGACAGTGCAGAAAGACAGATAGGAGAGACTCCAGACTACAGGGGTCAGAAGCATACAGTCCAAGTCAGTGCATGTATGGTGAAGATGTCTGGTTGCAGTCAGAGACAGGCCAAGTCAGCCTTACCCAGCCCAACATCTCTGAAGATAAATTTAATATTTTTACAGCATCATTGCCAAAAAACTGCAACCTTGTAAATTACTTTATAATCTGTGATATATCTAGAAACAGGAAAGGCAGGGAAGAAGTATTTAGCAGCTTTTCTGAGGTGTTAGGCCTGCAGTTTAATTGTTGGTGATGGGTCAAATGTGAATGTGTAGAAACGAGCCTTATCCCTCAGGCCACACAAGTATGTGGGATTTTTGTGGCGAATACAGCAACAGACATGGGCAGGGAAATGGATGATGGAGTTTAATCTGATTCAGTATGAAGTGTTGCACTTTAGGGGATTCACTGTAAAGGAAAAGCACACAGTTAATGGCAAGATTCCTTAACAGCATTGATATCCAGGTGCGATCTAAAAGCCTCTAAAATGCCACTATTGAATTTGCTTCCACTAGCACCCACCACTCTCTATGTATATATAATAAAAATAAAAATAAAAAGCTTGACCTGCACATTTCCTTCAAATATTCTCCCCCCACCATCTGATATTAAAGCTATGTCCTCCATTTGGTATAATTCGGGGGGGGGGGGGGGGGGGAGTTTCTGACTGCCTACCCTATGCCTCTCATAATTTTATATACTGCAATTCCCTCAACCTTCGACACTCCAGAAAAAATAATCCAAGTTCGTCCAAGTGATGTGGCAAGCATACCATATGCCTTCTTTACCACATGCGGGCTGAGGCCTGTTTGGTGGTGAGTAGTCGCCCAAAGAGTCATGCCTTTTTCTGGTCGCCGCTGGATTTTCAACATGTCGAAAATTTTCGGCAACCTGCTGCGACTATGACGGGTGCTGGCAAGTCGCCGAAAAAAAATTGCGTAAGTGGGACAGGCCCTTTACAGCACATGCAGCGCCGAAGACCCGACTACGGGTGCTGTCTGTACATAGTTTGTATGTTCTCCCCGTGACCTGCGTGGGTTTGCTCTGAGATCTTCAGTTTCCTCCCACACTTGAAAGACGTACAGGTATGAAGGTTAATTGGCTTGATATAAGTTTAAATTGACCCTAGTGCATGTAGGATGGTGTTAATGTGTGGGGATCGCTAGTCAGTGCGGACTCGGTAGGCCAAAGAGCCTGTTTCCACACTGTATCTCTAAACTAACAAAATTAATGATGTTAAACCACTAAGCGGCAGAATTGCTGCCTTACAGCACCAGGGTCCCGGGTTCGATCCTGACTACAGGTGCTGTCTTTACAGAGTTTGTACGTTCTCCCTGTGACAATGTGGATTTTCTCTAGGTTTTCTGGTTTCCTCCCACACTCCGAAGATGGTTTGTAGATTAATTGGCTTCTGTAAAATTGACCCTAGTGTGTAGGACAGCGCTAGTGGTCGGTACAGACTCAGTGGACCATAGTGTCCATTTCCACAGTGCATCTCTAGAAAAATAACGAATACACTGTATATTTTCCCTTAAATGTGACCTCCCAAGGTACAGCACCTCACACTTGCTCAGATTAAACTCTGTCTGCCATTTCTCTATCCATATCTGGCACTGATCTAAATTGCGTTGTGTCCTTTGACAACCTTCCTTGCTGTATGCAACTCCACCTATTTTGATGTCATCTGCAAACGTACTAACCAACCCATCTGCATTTACTTTCAAGTGATCTTTATATATATTTATCACGAACAACAGAGGCTCTTGTACAGATTCCTGCAAAACCCCACTTGTCACAGATCTCCAGTCCACCGTTATTATCTGTCTTCTATGGATTAGTCGATTCTGAATCCTGTTGATCCCATGCATCTTAATCTTCTGGATCACACTATCTGAACACATTTGACAAATTCCACACCTTTGGTGCTATGCAGCCCCCATCTATATTAGGAAAGTTGAAATCCTCTACTATGACAATCCTATTCTTCTTGCAACTTTCTGCAATATCTCTGCATATTTGCTCCTCTAAATCCATGTTGACTATTTGGGGCCCTTTATACAATACTAACAAGATGGTCACCCCCTTCTTAATTGTCAGCACTACGCCTAGAGTCTCCATGGACAATCGCTCAGTAACTTCATCTCGGACTACTGGCGTGACGTTCTTTCCCTCTTTCCTCCACTTCTATCCCACCTGTAGCACTTGTTCCCTGGAACTTTTAAGCTTGCCATCCTGCTGCTCCCTCAGACATGTTTCTGCAATGCCTATAATATCCCAGTCCCAGCACCTATCCGTGCCCTGAGTTAATCTGCTTTACCTGTCAGGCTTGCATTGAAATAAATGCAATGTATTCTAACAGTCTTTCCTCTCTCCCTGCTGTGTCCACTGAACCTGCTGTGGTTGACTTCTGTTCTGAGTTCCAGCCTCCCACCCACATCGCTACTGCTTTGGATACCAAGTCCCTGTCACCTAGTTTAAACCCTTCCAAATAACACTTGCAAATCTGTCTGCCTGGATATGTTTCCACTACCTCCAGTCATGTGACTCTTGGACAGGTCACATCTACCCTAGAAGAGTTCCCAATCATCCAAAAATCAGAATCACTGTCCTGCACCTCGTCTTCAGCCTCGCATTCATCTGTCCCGTCCTCCTGTCCCTACCCCTCACCAGCACGTGGCACTGGGAACAATCCAGAGATTACTACCCTTGAGGTTCTACTTTTTAACCTTTTGCCTAACTCTCTATATTAACCCCCCAGGATCTCATCCTTGTTTCTACTTTGTCACTTGTGCTAATGTGTACAATGACTTCTTGCTGTGCACCCGCTCCCTTGAAAATGTGCTGCGGCCTCTCTGAGATATCTCGGACCCTGGTACCAGAGAGAGACACACACCATCCTAGCGGGTTATTTGCAGCCACAGAATCTCATGTCTAACCCCCCTAATTATCGAGTCTCTTGTCAACATAGCGGGTGTCCTTCTCCAGTGTGCATCAGAGCCAGTCTGGTGACACAGATCTGGTGGCTGCTGCTGGTGCTTTCTCCTGAACAGCCATTCCTCCCAACAGTAAGTAAATCATACACTTGTTTGGAAGGGGAATGGCTATAGAGGATTCCTGTACACTCTGCCTACTCTCTTTACCTCTGCTGATGGTCATCTAGCCTCTTAATGCCTGCACCTTTGGTGGGTCCACCTCATTGCAATTCTTATTCAGATTCAGATTCAGATTCAGATTCAATTTTAATTGTCATTGTCAGTGTACAGTACAGAGACAACGAAATGCATTTAGCATCTCCCTGGAAGAGCGACATAGCACATGATTTGAATAAATAATAATAAGTGTCCGGGGAGGGGTAGTGATTGGCAGTCACCGAGGTACGTTGTTGAGTAGAGTGACAGCCGCCGGGAAGAAGCTGTTCCTCGACCTGCTGGTTCGGCAACGGAGAGACCTGTAGCGCCTCCCGGATGGTAGGAGGGTAAACAGTCCATGGTTGGGGTGAGAGCAGTCCTTGGCGATGCTTGGCGCCCTCCGCAGACAACGCTTGCTTTGGACAGACTCAATGGAGGGATTGATTATGATGCTCTCAGTAACCCAAATAATCCTGAGTTCACCAGCCCCAGTCTCATTTTCTTCATGCAATCAATCACGAGCTGCAGATGGACTCACTTCCCACAGGTGTTTAAGAAAGAACTGCAGATGCTGGAAAAATCGAAGGTAGACAATAATGCTGGAGAAACTCAGCGGGTGAGGAGGCAGCATCTATGGAGCGAAGGAATAGGTGACGTTTCGGGTCTGAAGAAGGGTCTCGACCTGAAACATCACCTATTCCTTCGCTCCATAGATGCTGCCTCGCCCGCTGAGTTTCTCCAGCATTTTGGACTAGCTTCCCACAGGTGTAGTCTCCAGAGAGACCTGAAGATTCCCTGATCTCCAACATCCTGCAGGAGGA
The DNA here is from genome assembly GCF_028641065.1 of Leucoraja erinaceus. NCBI lineage: Eukaryota > Metazoa > Chordata > Chondrichthyes > Rajiformes > Rajidae > Leucoraja > Leucoraja erinaceus. Next base: position 158,831,363 of record NC_073377.1, read on the forward strand.
GCACTTAAGATGATTGAGGAATGCTTAAAAGACCTTCCCCTATCGTACCTTTACCTACTGCTCAATCTCCTCGCCGAAGGCTCCCGACCAAATCTTGCCGTCAATCGCAGAACTTCACCTTGGGCACAGCCACTCCCAAGCATGCTGCTCCAGAAATAAAATTGCATGGGTCTATGTTTGGTTGTTAAGTTGTGAAGTGTAAGTTATAAAGTAGGTATTGATGGTTATGTGATGCATCTACTGCTGCGAAGCCTTTGAATTAGAACTAAAAAAGAAATGCAGAGGGAGCAGGGGCACATGGTCAACAGTTGGAAAACCTGGACATACTGGAAAGGTAGTGGTCTCGCTGAATATAACAAGTTGACACAAAATTAATGTTTTGTTGACTCTAGTACATTCCAGGCAGCTGGAGAGATTGAGAAACTGGCAGGGTGCTGGTTGGGAAGTTCAGCAACACTTTGCAGTTGCCAATGACTGTTGAGTATAGACTGTGCTTTCAAGATAGCCAGGCGTTACATTCTGTGGGAGGAAACATATGCCGATAGGGAGGAAAGGAAAGTGGTTTGGATGGTAGGATTTTGGGCGGGTGAAAGTGTGGGCTTTTGGACGGCTTGAGAGATTAGACGTGTTTCTACTCCTCCTGGCCTCCTCCTTCCTGAGCTGGAAAAGCATTGACCTTCTGGTGCCAACATCATAGCCCATCTCATCTTCCACATCTCCTCAACACAGAGAGTCCTGGCCTACAGCTGATAAATTAAAACTGTTGCTAAAATGTGGACAATATAGCCTTTTTTTGTTATTTTGCCTAGATTCTGGATCTGGGAATCGCTAGCAATGACAGCACATTGTCACCCCTGATTAATATTTACTCTAAGAACAATGAGGTTTTGTTAAATATGCACCAATTGAAGAGCAACTTTAGGCAGATTCTGCACCGCTCATTAATATCATTTTAGATAATATTATTTCCTTTAACTAAAGGTTTAGTTAAGGAAATATGTACACTCATACATACTGAAAATGTAAAAACATGGTGTATAAAGGCATGGCAAACAATCAGTTTAGCCTGGGCCAATTGGCATTTTATTTGAGGGCCGACCCCTTGAGTCATATGACTTGGTGCATCATGGGACAGACATTTTCCCATCAATGGCCTTCTTTTCATATGATCTACAAATGCAGGTTTGTGGATTATATGTGTTCCCCCGCACACACACACACACCCCCGCACACAACCCCCACCCCTGCACACACAGCCCGCACACACGCCCCCCCCACCCCTGCACACACACCCTGCACACACAGCCCGCACACACACACCCCACCCCCACACACACACCCCTCTCCCGCACACACACACCCCTCTCCCGCACACACACACCCCTCTCCCGCACACACCCCTCTCCCGCACATACCCCACCCCCGCACATACCCCTCTCCCTAACACAGGAGTCCGTTTATTCTTGGACACAAGGACACAACCCAAAACATTGGGAAGATGCTGAGTGGGTAGCCGACTGAAAGCTGGTTTAGAGAGAGGAGACCGCATTGGGAATGGCTCGGAGATTTCATGTGGGTTGTGAAGTGGAGCATCTGTATATTCTAGCCTTCAAGGAATAATGACTGTAAAAGTTGAACTTGTATGTTATTGATTCATGATCGATTTCACCAGGATTTTTTAAACCATGCGGACCTCCTGCGATTTTAAATGAAAATGACATAATTGTCCCGTGATGTAATCACACTGAAACTTTCACATTTCAGTTAGGCAAGGGTCTGGCAGTGATGGACAGCTTCTGTGCTGCTGTTCTCCCAGCCTGTCAAGAATGCAAATAAAACCACTTTAAAAAATAATTTTAACCACATGTCTGCCCTCTTTCAGCAGACAGATGTATTAAATTCATACTCATTGGTTCCTGATTAAGTTTTTTTTTGATAAAATTGTTTATTAGCTTTCCAGGAGCTAAAGTACTGCAGTACTATGAGACAAGTTGATAATTTAAATTAAATGCCCAGCATCTTAAGGAATAAAATCTCTGTCAGTGATCTGTTTATTGCATTTACAGTCCTGTGTGTCTAACATTACTGTAGGGGAAGTTATTAGAATAAATTCAAATCTCCATTTGGTTAGGGATTTGTCAAACATAGCATGGTTATCTTAGGGGGAGATCCTGTCTGACTAAGCTGATATTTTTTTAAAGAATTGTTAAAATGATGAGGGGCAGCACTGTTGATGTAATCTACATGGATTTCAATAAGGCCTTTGACAGGGTGCTACATATGAAACTGGCCCAATGGGGTGGAGTTCATGTCCTCCAGAAAAATCTGTGAATGAGTTTGTGAATTGGCTTCGTAATAGAAGGCAGAGAGAAAAGGGCCTGTCCCACTTACATGTGTTTGGCGCGACAAACATGGTCGCTTGAGGCGTACGGGCACCGTAAGGCCGCGCGAGGTGGGTCCCACTTAGAAGCGCGGGGCTGGTCCCGACATCGCGCGGGGCTCCGAAAATCTGACAGTGTCCAAAATCTTTGCGCGCCAACGGCCTGTCGGCAAGCAGGCGCATTGCGGTCGTACGCAGCGTCTTGACGGCGTATGCCTAGCCGTGGCGTTGCGCGATGACGTCACCGCCCGGCGTGGCGTTTCGTGATGACATCACCACACGACGCCCAAATTCAGTCGGCCCGCCTCCTGCACAGCTGATTGGTAAGTATGACGCAAATGACGTCACGCCTGAACTTAGCGCGTACTTAGCGTAAACTGCGCTTCCGTTTGGTCGCGCCAAACGCATGCAATCGCATGCAAGTGGGACAGGCCCTTGATGGTGGAGGATTGTTTGCAAATGGAAACCTATATCCAGTGATGTACTACAGTGATCAATGCTGGGACCTTTCCTCTTTATTACATACATAAACTTTGATCTGAAAGTAGGAGATGTGTAAAGTGTGCGGATGACACATCATTGTGGGGGAACTGTTGTGGGAGGAGGGAGGAGATCAAAAGGAAGAGCTGGCATCCATTGTATCTTTGTCAGCGCCGTAGGTGGCTGCTATTTGTCTACATTGGGTACGCAAGCAAAGAATTGTGGCAATAAAGTATTCCGTTCCATTATTCCCTGGGAGGAGGGAGTGCTCATCATAACTGGAATAGTCAGTTAGTAAGATAGCAGGCCAGTGGCAAATGGAATTTAACCCTGAATAATCTGAGGTGACACTTTGGGTGGACTGATCAGAATAGGACACTGACAGTCAATGCTATTGTCAAGTATATGGCTAGTGGTGGGTGTGAGATCATCGATGATATCACAATAGTCCATATTATCCACACCTTACAATGCGCTTCCCACTAAACCCCGACTGTGATGGGGCAGTAGTTACTTTCCTCTCGCACCCTCACTACAACCTGTTCCTTTCCATGTTTAGATGGTCGGGATCTGCACGTTGACCAGGGAAGGGCGCAGAGAAAGCAATGCTGAAAATGCAATGATTTGACACTTGCATTCACGTGTGAAATGCATCCACTATGGGAACTTTGGTGGTTAGTTTGGAAGTGGGATTTGCACATGCAGACACAAGAGGCAGATGGCCAGCACCCACATTAGAGCAGGGGTAGCTTGGGTGCATTTCTCCCGAAGTTGAGGTTATGCAGGAATTTTGCTGCACAGCTGAGTTCTAAGATGGGGTAATTATAAAAAGGACTGATGGGAAATCATTGCAAAATATGCATGCATTCATTGTGAAATTTGCACAGTGTTTTAGAGAGCTTGGAATGTGGTCTTCCAGAATTAAAGTAGTGGCCAGCCCCTTTAATGTTGTTAATGAATGAACTATGATGTAGCATCTGATGGCTGATCTCTCAGCTTCCATTGGAACATAAACAGAAGCTACCTAATATCTGAATACCGCAGCGGTATGCAATTAATGATTGATCATTGTTAACCTGGAAATGTAGAATCTATCAGAAGCCTTCACAATCAAGTAACATTTTCATATACCAATTTTAGAAAATTTGCTTTGAGAAATTGTCAATATATTTGAAATAGGGCGAAAAGAATTACCATTCATTATGGCCCAATCCCTAACCTGTGATTTACTGAATTTGAAATACCTCAAAATGACTTTCGGCACTATGCAGAACCGCTTATGTGTAATATTGGGATACAGCCAATTTTTTGGTGAAGTACAATAAATTATGAAATGTTCAAATCTAGGTGTCTTTGCACATAATCTTTAGTGCCTCCTTGAAGATCTATTAACAGATGGTATATCAACCCACATTCCTACTGTTTGGTGTGATAATGATGTTGCTGTATAAATGTATAAAGAATACTCATGCAAAGACATAATTTAACGTTCCCTGAGCCTTCAAGAAACCCGAAAGCTGTAGGTATTTGTCCAGTCTTACGTTTCCTAGTCAAAGAGAAAGAAATTCACTTTTTTTTTTTCTTGAGTACTTAGCATTAGTGAAATCGTGATGAATGACAAGCTGCGACAATCTGTGTATATGCAAATGCTGGTCTGCTCTGGGATGATTTAGTAGCTAAGTAATTGACATTAACATTAACCTATATTTCTGCAAAATGGACAGTCTAACACGTCCTGTGACTGTGGAATATAAAAGGTGACTGGTGTCAGATTATAAAAATGTTAGCTTCTGATTTGGCCTTTGGCTTTTCTTTTACCCTGTGCACTGTGGTGGTCAACCTGCCACTGGGCTTCACTCGACTGATTAGGCCTACCTCTTAGAAGGTAATGGTCAATGCGAGGCCCCACACCAAGCTCTCCCAGGCACTTTTCCCTGCCCTGGTGGATCTTGAGACCCTTCTCTGATGTTATCTTTTCCCAGCCACAGATGCAGCTTCGTAGCTGCCGGGGCTGCTGCTCTGTCAATTTGCAATTAAATGCTGACCAATTGAAATACTACAATTCTGTGCTGGCATATCATGTCCATTGATTGCACATTTGTGAACTAATTTGACAGGAGAAGCATCAAATGACAAAGGGATATTACCCGTGTACATCTTGGGCCTTCGTGCATGATGTGCAACAGAAAGTGCAATCAAATGTTTTAATATCTGCAAGCTGTCCTGATCAAAATTCATGATTGAGCAGCAATCCATTTCAAAATCCAGTTTGAATAGCAATTCATGCTGGTAGAATTTTTTTTTTTTTTTAAGAGAATGAATTTCTCCTGTTGAGACCTTTGACATTACATACCAACATATTTTTGTGCTATTTCATTGTTTCAGTAATATGTATAATTTAAATTTAACTCCACTAATTAATCTCTAGTCAGAATCTATAAAGCAACAGAAAAAGAATCCCAGAGCAATGCAGGCATTCAGCATAGTGTCTCTGGCTGTCTGCCCAAATTAACTAATGCACAGTTGGACCCTTCTCTTCCTGTGCTTGCAACAGTTTCTGTTGTTTCATCTGGTAATAGCATTCAATCTGGTTCTAGCTCCCTGTATCTTTTTGGCTTTTGATCAAACTTTATGCTAGACTTTATGCTAAACTTTACAAAACAGCTAAATTCTGTTGGGGATCACTGAGATTAATCATGTGTGGCTTCCATATGTCTGCCTGTTATAACAAATAGAAAAACAAATTACTTGTATGATTACCTCAAATTATCTGGCAATGTATAATTTAACAATAATGTTTGAGGAAAGATTCAATTAACACATCAATTATACATTTTTATTTGATTAATATCCAGGTCTTCAACAATTCATTTACAGGTTCTTTAGTCATCAGCTGTGAAATCATTTGGGTTTGCACATAAGGTACAGTGATTAGTTCATTAACACCACTCTCTATCCCCTCCAATCTAAAATCATTGCGACCAAACTCTTGATGAATGTTTGGGCAGCTTGTTAAACCACCGTGTTGATTGAGATTTGGTGGCAATGGGCTTGACAGTATCGTTGCACTCTCACGTAGGATCATTGGATGAAGGGTACGCTGACCAGCATTCTTGTCTTGTTCTGGAACCTTTGATACTATTCCCCCCAAAAAATATCTTAATTGTGAACAACTTGATGGACTCATTTTGGAGTATAGTTTTGGAGGAATATGGTAGATTTCCACTACCTCCTTTGAGAAGAAGTGTCTCTGGATTCAATCCTGATTGAGCCATCTATAGTTTTTAAGGTTATATATTCCTTCTCTGCAGCAATGGAAATAGATTTTCTCCCACTACCCCATCATCCACAACCAGATATAGGTATTTTCGCTATAACGCGGTACTTGTGTTTCTAGGAAACCTAGTGTTATAGAAAAATGTGTAATAAAGTTAATTGTGTAAAATTGGGAAAGAGGTTAGTGGGCTGCAGTTTCAGACCTGCAATAAACTGATATTTCCTGATAGATTTTCAAAAATAATGGTCTTTATCAATTATTTTGTTTTTGGCACTGCTAGCTAAAAAGAAGTATGTTACATTGTTAAAAAATGTATCCAAGTGTCAATAGAAATGATTGCTTGTTAATTTCAATGGCCACCCATGGTTAAAGTATCAGCTGTATTCTTAGGAGACAACGGTATCCGATTACTGTGGGGAGGTTTTATGGAAACAGTTATTTTGTCCTCGACACTGTTGAAATCCGAGACAGGTTTTTTTCTGCTAGTCAATTTCCAAAGTAGCCTTTAAGTGATTCTCCAGTTCCCATTCAAAATCACAATGTAATCAATTCGGCCATAAAGCAAATAGTGTTCCTAATTCATCACTCCTGTTACAGCATATCCAATTCATGTCAGAGAAACATGCATTATAACAGAACTACCTGTGTGTGAGTAAGAGCAAATGTTGGGCTTGTTACACTTGTACATACTACAATAAAAACATTCACAGAAACAAGAGCTCGATAATTTGAAATGATGAATTGCATTTTATTTGGGCAAGTCTTCATTTGTACTCACTGTAGTCTTTAGGAGCTGAACACATCTTCTGTTATGAGATCAGCATAATGACAAATACACTGAAAGTCTTCAAGCACACAGGGAGTATTTTCGATTGGATGTTTGGAAATTAGAATGTAGCCTTTGAATAGGGAATCTGTTTAAAATTGCAGCAGCAGACAAATGGAGCGAAACAGGTTATGTTTCAGGTCACTAACCCTTTGTCAGAACTGCGAAAAATTGGCTCAGTCATCATGACATCACTGCAGAGCAGCACGGAACTGCATGATTCCCGACCTTTCAGTGTCCTTGCCTTTATGCCACTATTCAATTCCGTGCATTGCTGTTCTCTTATGTTCAACTCTTAGTTTTATTTATCCAAAAGAGAGAGTCTGATTTGTTACCCAAGTTAAGTGTTGATATTTTTTTTTAAGCATTTGGGAAAATTCAAATTCTGAAAGATAAATATTCTAGAAAATATTATCCAGAAATCTGAAATTGTATGTAGTTTGTATGTTTGTTAACTGGAATTTCTACCTCCAAGTGCCATCTGTTATTTCTGGGGTTTGAGATCGCTGGCAGGTTATTAATACTTATCTTGCTGTTTCCTTGCTATTACACAAACCAAATGAATTGGTGCAATGAGAGCTGGGTATCCCTTTACATTAGTTGCTGCCAACAAGCGTTCAGGCGCCCGCAGATGATTGGGAAGGTTGGTTGATCTGAAGAGGTTTGTGTTTTGCAGCAAGAATGCCTTGGTGAGGACTCATTTTGGTGCGGTTTTGGCCACCCCGTCTGAGGAGGGAATACAATGAGGTTTACTAGAGTAATTCCAGGGGTGCCAGGACTGATGAATGAGGAGATATCTGTTTGATTGGGCCTATATTTTCAGGAGTAAGAAGAATGAAACTGTACCTCACAAAAGTCTATAAAATTTCCAACAAAACTAGACGGACAAGATACAGTGAGGATGTTTCCAATGATGGGGACACCAGGGACACAACTTCAGGATATGGGATATAGAATAGAATAGAATATGTTTATTGTCATTGCACAAAACTGAGCAACGAAATTCCATTTGCTTCTCCTCCGTTAAAAGAAATACAACACGACACCAATGCACATATGTACAGTTAATAGTAGAATATAAATACATTTTTAAAAGAGATTAAAAGAATTTAGCGGTATTCCTCGAAGTTACTTCTTGCTTCCCAGTGTTCACTATTGGAGTTAAGCTCTTTTATCGCACAATGGTAGAAACTATTTTTTAGTCTACCAGTGCGAGCCTGCAGAGACCTGAATCGCCTCCCGGAGGGTAGCAGAGTAAAAAGGTGGTTGGCAGGGTGGGATGTGTCCTTGATATTTATGGCCCTGCGCAAGCATCGGGCCTTGTATATGTCATCCAAGGAGGGCAGGTTAACGTTTGTAATGCGCTGCGCAGTTTTTATAATTCCCTGCAGCGCCCTCCTCTCAGCCACAGTACAGCTGGCAAACCACACCAGGATTCCATAGGTGAGGATACTTTCCACGGCGCATCGATAGAAGGACAGCAGCAGCGGCTGTGAGACGTTTGCTCTCCGTAGAGACCTTAGGAAATACAGCCGCTGATGAGACCTCTTCACGAGAGTGACGGTGTTCATTTGCCATTTGAGGTCCTGGGAGATGTTTATTCCCAGGAACTTAAAGTCGTTGACTCTCTCCACCATGTCTCCTTTGATGTATAAGGGAGCAGGTTCCTCTCTCCTCTTCCTCCGGAAAGTTCTTGCCATTTAGAGTTAAAATCTGAAGTAATTTCTTCAAAATTAGAAATTTGGTTCACCAGGTTAATTCCCGGGATGGTGGGACTGACATATGATGAAAGAATGGGTCGACTGTGCTTATATTCACTGGAACTTAGAAGGATGAGAGGGGATCTTATAGAAACACATCAAATTCTTAAGGGACTGGATAGGCTAGATGCAGCCAACAATGTTCCCCATGTTGGGGGGGAAGTCCAGAACCAGGTGTCACAGTTTAAGAATAAGGGGCAGGCCATTTAGGACTGAGATTAGGAAAACCTTTTTCACCCAGAGAGTTGTGAATCTGTGGAATTCTCTGCCACAGAACGCAGTGCAGGCCAATTCACTGGATGTTTTCAAGAGAGCGTTACAGTAGATTTAGTTCTTAGGGCTAACCGAATCGAGGGATATGGGGGGGAAGAAAATCAGGTACGGTACTAATTTTGGATGATCAGCCATGATCTTATTGAATGGCGGTGCCGGCTCGAAGGGCCGAATGGCCTACTTCTGCACCTATTTTCTATGTTTCTAAGTGATGAACTTGTGGCCTTCTATACCTCTAATAGCAATTGAGTATGTCATTAAATATATTTCTGCCTTCTGCAGTGATTGCTCTCTCCACAAATAGTTCACTCGCCCCTTCCCACCCAATCCACCGCCTCCCCTGGTGCCTTCCTCTGCAACTGCAGGAGATGTTACACCTGCCCTTATATCTTCTACCTCTCCTCCATTCGGGGACCTCGGCAGTCTTTCCAGGTGAGATAGAAGTGTGTACCTCATCTACTGCCTCCAGTTTTCCTGATTTGGCCTCCTGTACATTTACAAGACCAAGCATAGACTCGGCGACTATTTCGCCAAACACTTGCACTCGGCCCACCAAGGCTCACTGGATTTCCCAGTTGCTAACCATTTTAACTCCTCTTTTCATTCCCACCCTGGCTGTTATGTCCTGGGCCTCATCCATTGCCAGAGTGAGGCCACAAGCAAACTGGAGGGAATGGCACCTCATATTCTGCTTGGTTAGCTTACAACCCAATGGTATGAACATTGAGTTCTCCAATTTTAGGTAACCATCAAACATCCTACTCCACTCCCCATATGTTTCCAACCCCTCCCCGCTCTCTTTCCTGTGCTCCACCTGGACTCTCCCTTATTTCTCCTCTCCTTCACCCACATTCCTTCGTCTAGCTTCACAATTCACAACTCTTTAATCCTCTTGTCTCACACCTTTTGTCTTATCATCTCTGTCCACTGTCCAATCATCTGCCTATCAAAAGCCGATTCATCTGTAATCATCTATATCCACCTGCCGGGCTTTGTCCTGCTCCGCTTCTCTTCCAATCGGTCTGCAAACGTCACCTATCCATGATCTCCAGACATGCTGCATAACCTAATGCATTCTCCTGTAATCTGAGCCTTTTTCTGAAAGGAGTCTTTCTTAATGCTAATGAAAACAATGGGGGGGGGGGGGGGAAGGCATGAACAGGATACAGAAGTAGATGATTAGCCTTAATCATGTTGAATTGTTGACCTGCTCTAACATCTTATGATTCTATAAATTCTGCATCTGTGTAGAATAACATGCCAGTCACACGGTGACTGCATGCCTGAAAGGCACCAAGGACAATACAGTAGAGATCATTCTGCAGTTGGCTTGAATTACCATATGAAGGTCATCTTATGTTTTTGCAGGCAGAATGCTGCAAACTGATGGCTATGGTTGTACTTCCTCATTAAATTGCTCCAGTGCCCCCAGGGAATACCTTGCAATGTTCATCTTTTCATTATATATTCTCATAGGATGTGTTACCTGCTTTTGTTTGGGTGGCAGCTGACATATTGTGACCAACATCTTCCATTAAAAAAAATCTGCCTGACTCTAGTTGGCCCTCTCTTGCTGTTCCTCTTACTTTATGATTTCTAAAGGAGAATATAACAACCCCAAACTTTTCTTATTGCAGCCAGAGATTCAGAATCGGATCCAGGCTAAGTGCAAAAGAGCACCTAAAGAATGTAATTTCCAGTTCTGGTCCAGTTTCCAGCAGTGTTTCAGACTCCCAACTCTATCCATCTCAATTGATTCTCTGAACATCTGGCTCGTGCTTCTCACTCTGTATCCCCCAGCTGAAAGATCCAGGTCTTGTTGCACAGATGTAGTTTGCCTAATGTCCTAAAGTATTGCAGATGAAACTGAACTCTGCAGTGTTTAGCAAATATCCTCACCCCTCACCTTATGATGGATGAAGTCATTGATGAGACAGCCAAAGGTAGTTGAGCCAAAGTGCTACAGTACGGTATCGCTACAAAAATGAGATAATTTGCCTTCAGTAATCACAATAACCTTTTTAAATTCTCGATATGATTAAAGAATGTAGAAAGTTTCGTCTTTCTTCCCATTAGACAATGGGTGCAGGAGTAGGCCATTCAGCCCTTCGAGCCAGCACCGCCAATCACTGTGATCATGGCTGATCATCCACAATCAATAATATAATTTTTTTTTTACAGCTCAAGAGCATTCATTTTGAACTCGCCTCTGGAACATAGTTTAGTTTAGATACAGCACAGAAACAGGCCCTTCGGCCCACCAAGCCTGCACTGACCCAGCAGTCCCCACATATTAACACTGCCCAACACTAGGGACAATTTTACATTGATACCAAGCCAATTAAGCTACAAACGATCACGTCTTTGGAGTGTGGGAGGAAACCAAAGACCTCGAAAACCAACGCAGGGCACGGGGAGAAGGTACAAACTCCGTAGACAAGCACCCGTAGTCAGGATCGAACCCGGGTCCCTGGTGCTGTAAGACAGCAACTCTACCACTGTGCCACCATAGTGTAGTTTAATTTAGTTTATTGTCACGTATACTGAGTGAAAAGCTTTTATTGCATGTTAACCTGTCAATGGGAAGACTATACATGATTACAATCAAGGCATCAACAATGTACGGTCACATGATAAGGGGAATAATGTTTAGTGCAGGATAAAGACCAGTAAAGTCCGATTAAAGATAGACCGGGAATCTCTAGTGAGGTAGATAGTAGCTCAGGCCTGCTCGTTAGTTGTTGATAGGATGGTGCAGTTGCCTGATAACAGCTGGAAAGAAACTGTCCCTGAATCCGGAGGAGTGCATTTTCACTCCTCTGTACTTTTTGCCTGATGGGAGATGGGAGAAGGAGGAGTGAGTATTGCCCATGATGATGCTGGTGGCCTTACCAAAGGCAGTGTGAAGTGTAGATGGAGTTAATGGAAGGGAGGTTGGTTTGTGTGATAGTCTGGGCTGTGTCCACAATTCTCTGCAATATCTTACGGTCTGGGATGGAGCTGCTCCTAAACCATGCTGTAATGCAGCCCGATAAAATGCTTTCTACAGCGCATCTGTAGAAGTTGGTGAGAATTGTCGGGGACATGCCAAACTTCTTCAGCTTCTTAAGTAGAGGTGTGTTTTCTTGAACATTGCTTTGGTGTGGGGGGGGGTCCAGAACAAATTGCTGGTGTTATTTACTCCAAGGATATTAAAGCTTTCAACCATCTCTATTTTATATTGTTCAAGTTTGGAGCAAGTTTGTGATGGGTTCTAAAGCTTACTAGTGAATTCAAACAGTCAACGTGTGCAGGTTATTGGTAACGATGTGCTGTCTGATAACACTGTCACCAACACCTTGAGACTTGACTGATGTGGGAATAACTAGCAGAATCAGATTTTCCTTACTTTTTGTGAACAACGCATGCATGGGGTAATTTTTCACACGAGGGCAAGCTGTGTGCACTATATGTGTAACGGGTATAGCTTGGACCCAATAGCAGCACAGAGTAGAAACACAGGAATGGGTACACCGTACTCACACAGAGGCTCAGGGTTGAGCGAGGGTTCCGAAGAGGGGCAGGCAGGAGACGTAGTCGGGGTAGCGGAAGGTCCGGTAACCAGGAGATGCAACACACGATGCAAACAAACCAGCGAGGGACAGACAAAAGGAGAGTCGAAGCCAGGCAGGAAGTCGAGGAGCCGTTGCAGGGATACACCAAACAACCCAGGCGAGAGGCAGACAAAAACCAGGAGGTACGGGACGAAGGCCGTGGACAGAAGGCTGAGGTGATATCTGGGAAGACGACAGGACGGAATGGTCAGGGGCAGGCAGGTTTGAATCCGTGTAGGCAGTCGGGAAATCGCTGGAGAGTCTTGCATGACTGCTGAGAACAATCTGGCACTGTGTGAACGGTGAGGAGAGTCTATATACCGGGTTAATAGGCGATCAGAGGCAACAGAGTGCAACAGGTGAGGAGAGTTGGGCTGATGAGAGGGGAGTGGCAGGCAGGCAGGTGAGGAGAAGGAGGGACCGGTGGAAAAGTACCGGGGGGTGAAGTGGATGAGAATGAGGAGAGGGCAGACTGTGACAATATGTTGTTAAATTCCATATGCATTGTGCTCTATGCATTATCCTTGACTAGTGAACTAGCTAGAAATTTACTTTTGTGATGATGGAGCTCTCAAAAGGAAGCTAGGATGGATCATTCACCGGTTACTTCATGTTAAGGGTGATTACAAAAAAATGTAACATTGCATTTTATGCTCACATATGCCGTCACTGTTAAGTTGGTGGAACCTCATGGATCTCCTTGTTAGCTCTTTGATTGTCCACCACTATTCATGGCAGAATTTGACAAATTTGCAGAACATTGATCTAGATAATTGCTTGTGAAATGATTTACCTCTGTCTGCAATACAACACCACTGTTATATATCGTGCATGAAGTCCTATGCTATAGTTTTACCAACTTGGCATCACATTTTTAGGAGTAACTGCTACCCTTCCTTGAATGCTCTTTCATAATCTCTACTGACGGTTTCCTTGTCCTGACTTGTGATGATAAATGAATGCCCAGCATTAAGGTAGGTGTATAGGATACCATAGGTAACAGTTTGCCAGAATGCAAGTTCACTCATCAGTTCTGCTGCAGAGATTACAGGTGGTTTCTTCGAGGTTTCTAAGCTACTGAATGCAGAATATAGGCGTGCAGAAAATTCTACATATACTGGCAATGGTTCAGAGCATAGGAGTCCACCTTTAATTTGTGGCGGGTCTTTGCACAGAACATCTCCAGCACCGATTAAATAGATAGCTTGATGATAGTCTGAGCTTTAATTTCTTATTGTCACATATACCAAGGTGCAGTGAAAACTATGTTTTTCATGCTATCCAATCAAATTAGATAATACTATTCATTACTATTATCAAACCATCTCAAATGCAATAGGTGGAGCAGAGGGGAAGGTGCAGAGTGCAGAATTGTAGTGTAACAGTTCCATAGACAACGTCCAATGTACTCAATGGGGCAGAGGTGAATCAAACCCTTGCTTATGGAAGGACCATTCAGAAGACTCAGGAAGAAGCTGTTGCTGAGTCTGGCGTTGCACGCTTTCAAGCTTCTGTTTCTTCTACAAGATGGGAACAGGGAGAAGAAGGAATTACCAGAGTGGGACAAATCTTTGATTATGTTGGCTTATTCATTTAATACAAAATTATTCATTTCATACAAAATCTGCCAATTTTGCTTTTAATCACATTCTGACATATTTACGAGAGGCTACATATTCTAATGCTATTTATCCAGTGCTTGCTAATCTTACTTTTGCTTCGGAATGAGGATGTTGTTAGTCGAGGATGTTGAGGATGTTGTAAGTCGACCCAGACCTTCTGTATCCGGAATACTCATTGAAAGCTGCCTGATGATCTTTGTTGGGTTTGTTTTCTTTTCTTGATGGGGCTGGGGCTTTCTTTTAAAAATTCACATCATCTAGTTGTAGCCATTGGTGACGTAACGGATCAATCAGGAAATTGGATTGGATTTATCAGCTTGCAAGCAAATCCAGAAAGTGAAACAAAAGATTAAGGGATATTTTGTTTTGTATTTTTAATTATATTCAATTCCATATTATTCATTTAGAGATGTTACATCATGACTTTTCCATACCATTGGCTGCTGAGATTATTTTCTGGATGGCATTACTGTGTGCATTACTACCTTAACTGTAAATGATAAGTTGACTTTTCACTTTCAATCAGCTGACAATTCATTTTCATGTTTCCACCATAACTTTCCACACATTTCTCAATGTAAAAAACAAACATTTTTATTGGTCACCATGATGGACAGTGGATTCTTTACACCATTGCTACTTCCATAGCAAACAAAATATAAGCTAATTTGAAAAAAAAGAAGTGTTATTTTTCATTAATTTCTATTTTTGTCCAATTTGTTTCAAATCAATTCCTTCAGTGTAGCACCTGATGTTCATTGAGCACATAGCTGTTCTGTAAAGGATGACAATGTGGTTACAACTAATGTAGCTTTTGACAGGGTTCCTTATGATTGGGAAAACCCCTTTCCCTTACTGTTGGAATCCATGTTTCATTAGGAGGTGTTTAGTTTCACTTAATATTGCAAAGCAAACACTCATGAATTTATTCACACGCTGGTTTTATTCAGCTCATCCTAGTTAGATCATTTTGGAAAATGTCATAGGATTAAAAACTGTCAAACATATCGCACGTAAACATGGGTGGCATTATTCTTGCTGGGTCTGGGTTGTTTGATGTTACTTGCACTTTTGCTGCAATGAATTGGATTGGCACACTATCTGAAAACAATTAACACCCATTTGGCAGAAATTCACCACACATTTCAGAACTAACATTCCCATGAGAATTTGAAACATTACTGTACCTCCTTGTTAAATTGTCTTTCCATATGTTTTTAGTTATACAAACTTAAGGTTTTTAAGGGAAAGAACAGGCTTTGGCCATCAATGTATATTATATACCAGAATTACTGTGATTCTACATATGTGGTATAATTACAGTACTGCTCATGAGGAACACATAGTAGGGTTGTCAGAGGAGGTCACTGCTGCTGGTCTGTCTTTGTGCATTGACAATGCTCATGTAAATTTATTCCAGTGTGGCTCTGGCCACATTCAAGCTATTCATTTGCATTCAGTGCATAATAACTCTCTGCTAAACTATTTGTATGTCATTAACTGTGCCGGGTGCACACAGTAGCTTCATTTCTCACAATTGTCTTGGTTTTATTTTCCCGTTATTTTTGCTTTTGGGAAAGTAGGTACTTTATTTCTTTCATGTTCTGGTTAGGAATTAATTTCCCTCTGTCGAGAAAATGATGATGATCTGAATTTTCTTTAAATTACACAGTGACAGAACAATATCGCCCTTTTCCATGAAGACAATTAGGGACAGTGTGCTTCATTAGAGAGAAATTGTCTGATCAGATTTAAATATTTTATATGCGAGCTGAGTTGGACAAACTGAATGAATGTAGGGAAGAAGCCATTGCATCCCCAATTTGGGCAAATCATTTCACAATCAGTTCATTACTTTTGAAATGCATTCATTGTTCATTAGGGTAATGCACCAGACTGCACACAAAAACATGTCCATGATTTGCAACTGAAATAAATGATTTGTTTCTCTGATTTTATGGATGATATTTGAATGAAGAACATTGGCCAACATTCCTAGGGATATTTTGTGTTCCTTTATGAATAGCATTATGGGATTTAACATTCAAAAAGACGGCCATATGGATCCTTGAATATTGAAAACAATGGCTCAGAAGCATGTGCCACAATATACAGAAATGCCAGCCTTGGTTATAAAGAGCTCAAGCAGTGAAGGAGGAGCACAGAATTCCATTGCACAGGTCACAGAGCAAGTAATATTAACCTTTTTTATATTTGAAAAGCATCCATATTTGGAAGGTATGGTGTGAAGGTTATATTATAATTTCTTGTCCATAACTAGACCATTACTAGTTGATGGCGGACAAAAATGCTGGAGAAACTCAGTGGGTGAGGCAGCATCTATGGAGCGAAGGAAATAGGCAACTTTTTGGGCCGAAACCCTTCTTCAGACTGATGTGAGTGTGGGGGTGTGGCGGGAAGAAGAAAGGAAGAGGTGGAGCCAGTGGGCTGAAGAGAGCTGAGAAGGGGAGGAGAAAGTAAGGACTACCTGAAATTAGAGAAGTCAATGTTCATACCGCTGGGGTGTAAACTGCCCAAGTGAAATATGAGGTGCTGCTCCGCCAATTTACGGTGGTCCTCACTCTGGCCATGGAGGAGGCTGAGGACAGAAAGGTCGGATTGGGAATGGGAGGGGGAGTTGAAGTGCTGAGCCACCGGGAGATCAGGTTGGTTATTGCGAACCGAGCGGAGGTGTTCGGCGAAGCGATCGCCAAGCCTACGCTTGGTCTCACCAATGTAGAGCAGTTGACATCTAGAGCAGCAGAAGCAATATATGAGGTTGAAGTAGGTGCAGGTGAACCTCTGTCGCACCTGGAACGACTGCTTGGGTCCTTGAATTGAGTCATGGAGTCTCCGATACATAGATCTCCGTAGATGAAGCTCTCACCAGGTTCTCTTCTATACCCCGTGACTCTACTCTCACTCCCCATTCCCGCACTCGCAACAAGGGCAGAGTCCCCCTTGTCCTCACCTTCCACCCTACAAGCCGTCACATACAACAAATAATCCTCCGTCAGTTTCGCCACCTCCATCGTGACCCCACCACTCGCCACATCTTCCCATCTCTCCCCCCCCTGTCTGCTTTCTGCAGAGACCGCTCCCTCCATAACTCCCTGGTCAATTCGTCACTTCTCACCCAAACCACCCCCTCTCCGGGCACTTTCCCTTGCAACCGCTAGAAATGCTACACTTGTCGCTCTACCACTCCCCTTGACACCATTCAAAGACCCAAGTAGTCTTTCCAAGTACGGCAGAGGTTCACCTGCACCTCCTCCAACCTCATCTATTGCATCTGCTCTAGATGTCAGCTGCTCTACATCGGTGAGACCCAGCGTAGGCTTGGCGATCACTTCGCCGAACACCTCCGCTCGGTTCACAATAACCAACCTGATTCCCGGTGGGGTTACGTAAGGGGAAGGTGCAGCTGAGACCTGGGTGTCCTTGGACACCATACACTGAAAGTTGGCGTGCAGGTACAGCAGGCAGTGAAGAAAGCTAATGGAATGTTGGCCTTCATAACAAGAGGATTTCAGTATAGGAGTAAAGAGGTTTTCTGCAGTTGTATAGGGCTCTGGTAAGTCCACATCTGGAGTATTGTGTACAGTTTTGGTCTCCTAATGAGGAAGGACATCCTTGTGATTGAGGCAGTGCAGCGTAGGTTCACGAGATTGATCCCTGGGATGGCGGGACTGTTATATGAGAGAAGATTGAAAAGACTAGGCTTGTATTCACATGCAGTTTAGAAGGATGAGGGGGAAATCTTATAGAAACATATAAAATTATAAAAGGACTGGACAAGCTAGATGCAGGAAAAATGTTCCCAGGGGCCACAGTCTTAGAATAAAGGGGAGGCCATTTAAGACTGAGGTGAGAAAAAACTTTTTCACCCAGGGAGTTGTGAATTTGTGGAATTTCCTGCCACTGAGGGCAGTGGAGGCCAAATCACTGGATGGATTTAAGAGAGAGTTAGATAGAGCTCTAGGGGCTAGTGGGAACAAGGGATATGGGGAGAAGGCAGGTGCGGGTTATTGATTGGGGCCGATCAGCCACGATCACAATGAATGACGGTGCTGGCTCGAAGGGCCGAATGGCCTCCTCCTGCACCTATTTTTTTATATGTTTCTATATTCTGATCATGAAAATCCATGCATGTGTATTAGTTGTAAGATTTTGACACTCATGCCTGCTCCACCATTTAATAAAATAAAATAAAATGATTGCCACCACAGCTCTACATACCTATCTACCTCTGCCAATGTTTTACCCCCAAAAGATAAATTACTTACCTAAAAGTGGAACCAGGAGAAGGCATTGTGCTCTTTTCCACCTGGCATTAATAGAAGCAGTCACAATAGAGTCGTAGTCATGCCGACCAACATACCCGAATTAAAATTGACACACTTGCCTGCTTTTGGCCCATATCTAGACCATACCTAAACCTATTCTATCCATAAAGCTGTCTAAATGTTTCTTAAATGTTGCGATAGTACCTGCCTCAACTACCTCCTCCGGCAGCTCATTTCATACACCCACCACCCTTTGAATTAAAAAAAAGTTACCCTTCTGGTTCCATTTACTTTTTTCCCTCACCTTAAACCTATGTCTTCTAGTTCTTGATACTCCTAATCTGGGCAAACGACTCTGTGCATTTACTCATTCTATTCATCTCATGATCTTATACACCTGTCTAAGATCACCCCTTATTCTCCTGCGTCTCAAGGAATAAAGACCCAGCCTACTCAATCTCTCCCTATAGATCAGGCCACCAAGTCCTGGCAACGTCCTTGTAAATCTCTGCACCATTGCCAGCTTGATAACATCTTTCCTATTATATGGTGACCAAAACTGAACACAATGCTCTAAATGTGGCCCCATCAATGGCTTGTATGATGGTAAAAAGACCTCCCAACTTCTATACACAATATTTTGACTGATGAAAGCCTTTTCGACAATCCTACACCTCGCTTCGTCACAATATCCAGCCCCGTGTTCCACAGTCCAAGCAGCTTCTACAGAATTCCCTCTCTGGCCCACATTTCCTGCTCATGGGATCTTTGGCACATTTCTAGGTACTATTATTGCTTCACCAGCGGGTTTTTAATTTACTCTCCTCTAGCTTGTCATGGATTACTGCCTTTATTAAAATGTGGCCAAATACTCAGGTACATCTGGCCTTGCAATTTAGCCACACGGAAATCGCACTGTGCCTTAGAAATGTGCACACCTGCAAAAGTGGAGGCTGTGGAAGAGCATGAAGTTGGAGAAATCAGAAAAAAAATCTTCAACGTATACTCCTATTTAA
Organism: Leucoraja erinaceus; assembly: GCF_028641065.1. Classification (NCBI taxonomy): domain Eukaryota; kingdom Metazoa; phylum Chordata; class Chondrichthyes; order Rajiformes; family Rajidae; genus Leucoraja; species Leucoraja erinaceus. The sequence continues at coordinate 158,850,876 of NC_073377.1, forward strand.
AAACTTGATCCGATATTTTCCACCTGTTGCTCAATTCAGATCACTTTCTCCATGTCATTTATTGTTTTACTGACATCATAAATAAATGTGGCTTCCTCACAGTTGCTGCAGTAATTTTTAAGTGCATGTGTAATGCTTATCTCCTTTTGGGTGAAGACATTATTGTAATCCCTCTGTCCGATTTGAGACTTTGCATCCTGGAACGAGTATCCCAACTGGGTGATTATTGAATTGGACTCCAATGACATTAAAAGTAAAATGCCTGCAGACATCTAGTTTTGCTGTGAAGTGAGAATAGTTAATGTAGAAAGTAAGGACGAGGTAATGACAATGTTGGAATAAATTCCCTGTGGCTCAGAAGCCCGTGTGCCATACAGTATGTGGGAGACATTGGCCAACTGAAAAAGTAATACTTAAAATCTGTGTAACATTGTCACCTTTGGAGATTTGGCTGTTGATGTCTTTATATTGCTCACTATTTACCTGCAATACAGTGATAGTGGAAGTGAAGCAGTGATAGTGATAGCTTGCCATGCCACTCATGTAAATGTTAAATCCACAATTATCTTTGTGGATAAAACTGACCTGATGCTCATTGATATCTGGGACCATTAGCAGAGGATCAGGAAGAGCATAAAGTACGAGGTAATTCAAGAGCTCTGCCGAGTTTTAAAAAAATCAAACTCGTGGTAAGCACGTAAAATGCACGTCGGAGCTCGGGACGTCTCTTGGCGGCTCGTAACGCTAACGGCAGGTACTCGGGGAAACGCGGTAAGCTCGTGAGGACTCGTGAAGATTTTTCAACTTGCGCAACTTGTTGAAAAAATGCCCACGAGAGCCCCGAGTGCGTACGAGCCGCTATTACCGTAATTCTCCGAGTTCGAATAAGGGGAAACTCGGGAGAACTCTTGAATTAGCTTGTTCAGTGGGACAGCCCCATAAGGATGAATCTGGCGATCAGACAAGGGGTAAAGAGGGGAAGGAGAGAATAAGCCCTGCTTAAGGAGAGAATAAGCCCTGCTTATTCCAGTAAAAATGCTGGAAGACAATCTGACTGTCAATATCTGGCTCAACAACCATCTGGCTCAGCTGGCTGTTGCAGCTAAGGCCCTCTGCAAATGTCTCTCATGTTCAAAAACGAATCTGCTATTTAAAATAAGTTATGCATGTGGAACAAAACTCAAGTGATTCCAAAAATTTAAATTGCTTAAGGCAACATAATTCTTCATGGCTGTCCCTATCGAAGCTATTCCTGCACAAAATCCAACTTTTTAAGTTTGTTCAGGCAGATTTGCCAGCAAATTTCAAGCTTTCTTTCTGGCTAAGGGACAGCTTTCAGGAAGTTTGTGATTTCCATATCTATGCAGTCATGCACAGAAATCCCCGACTGCTGGCATTTGGAATAATACTGGTGCTTCTTTGCAATATCCAATCTGTCATGCACAGATTTTCTATTCAACACTGAATTTAAACTGATATTGCAAAGAGGTATTTTGTGATTGTTTTGCAGATTTGTTGCATTAAAATTGCACTTTATAGTATTGAAGCTTCTCAATATGCATCCTACGTGAATGGGTTGAATGCTATTTTCTGTGCAGCAACTATTCACAAGCACCAGTGAGGTTAGTTATTTAAGAAGGAACTGCAGATGCTGGAGAATCGAAGGTACACAAAAAAGCTGGAGAAACTCAGCGGGTGCAGCAGCATCTATGGAGCGAAGGAAATAGGCAACGTTTCGGGCCGAAACCCTTCTTCTGAAGAAGCTTTGCCTATTTCCTTCGCTCCTTCTTCTGAAGAAACGTTGCCTATTTCCTTCGCTCCATAGATGCTGCTGCACCTGCTGAGTTTCTCCAGCTTTTTTGTGTACCAGTGAGGTTAGTTATGTTGTATTAGTAAGCAGAGTCTGGAATTTTAATTCATATTAAAAAATATCTCTATTACTCACAAACCTTTTTATGTTTAGCTTAAAATTACTCATTCACATTTTTAAAAAGTATTGCCAATTGACCTTTCGTTACATTACACACTGGGTGTTCTGAGTGTGTAGCAAGAAAAGCTAGGTGCTGAACTTCCAATTTAATCCATATTGGCCCTGAGATTAAATAAAGACAAATTCAGGTGGACAGTGTCTATTTTGGATGGTGCATGGGCTGAGGTCAAGTTATCGCTAGTAAAGCAGGAAATCTCTAGATTTCTTTTGTTTTTACTATTACTATATACGTTTAAAAGACTGCTCAATTATGATTTTATTATTTTTATTTATAATGTTTTGAGTGTTGTGGCTGGACAATGACATATGTTCCAAAAAAATTGATTACATTTGAAATATACTTATCTGTAATAGAATAACATCAATACAATGGTAGTGCAGATCCAGCTGATTATCATCACATTCTACAGTTTACACGATAGATAGATCCAATTTGTTAACTTCTATGAACTTTTGTGACCGCTCGGGGTTCAGAATATTGCACAGGAGCTTCTGCCAACCTTTTAGGACATAATTCCATATAATCTTCCCCTGACAACTCAGCAGGTGGCCTTTTTAAGTCCTTTCAGCAGAATGCTGACCAGGCTGCTCATGTAAAAAGGAAATAAACTTGTCCAAACTGGATATAAGATAATACAAATCTTTCGTTACTTTCACAAATCTATTTTATTTTCACACTTCTAACATACTTCTATTTCAGTCTTTGACAGTGTTTCCCCTTCCAGCAGAAGGCTTCAATTTATGACAGTAGATTCGATCTTAAAACACCACTGCTATTGTGCATGTCAGTATTTAAATATTTGCCAAGCCATTAAACACAATATATGCACTAACTATTGGCTCTGCATTCATAATAATGCATCTGGTATTCAGTTGGAGAAATACAATAGTAAATCAGGACACGAGTGACACTTTCAGTTTCTATATGTCAGGCAGACTGAGTAATCTGTATTTTATATCTTCTCACCATCCCATGGGACTAACTTTTCATAGACCTGGATGTGCAGATGAAGTAAATGCTACTCCAGCCTGTCAGACTAAATGAAGCAGTCACAAAACTCTGCAATCATCTTCATCTGTCTGGACTTAAAACATAAAGCGCTGACAATCTTTGTACGAGTCCGAAAGAACCATATGTTTTCTATTGTAAGTTTTGCAGTTGTTTCTAGTAAATGACAATGCAATAAAACATTAAATCATCCCTGTTACTATACCTGCAAAATAAGTCATTACCAGCCTATAAATAGATTTACTGTCAGCTCCTCACAGTACAAGGAAATCAAATGGTCATTCAACTCAACAAGCTTCATCTGCAAGTTAGTAACAACAATACCTCCATCTCTCAATTCCCTGCTGTTGCTGAATACATTTTTCTCCCCCAGACAACTATTTAGCTGCAAGGGCCTGGATGCACCATCATAAAAAACATGTTGCATGCTAAATCCACAGAGGCTGATCTCAGGTGATTACAGGACACAACAGGCTATGATTTAACCTCATATACATAATCAAGGTCAGTAACTGTATCTTCAAATGCCACGGTTCACAACTTCCCCGATGCAGCATAACACACCAAAGAATAATCTCATTCACTCAGGCTCCCTTTCACACATCATAGGTCTCGCTGTACAGTTAACAATACTCTAGGCCGCACACCCACAGTCAGTTAATCAACCATGACATGCACAATCCACATTTAAGCACATCATTCTTCTTGTAGAGTAAATGGATGGCAGAACCTTGGTGGACGATTGGGGGCAAGTTTAGCAGCAGGCTCTCATTGACCAGCAGAAGAAAATGTTGACCATAATTGCTGACAATGATAACTGGCAGGACAGGAATCTAAAACTGCTGACATTAAATAAATCCATATTATCACAAAATCGTAAAGCATGCAATGACCTGAATGGATCTTCAGATACATGGCTATATACATGGAACATAGAACAACATAACACAGTAAAAGGGCCCTTCGGCCCACAATATCTGTGCCGAACATGATGTCAAATTAAATATCACATCTGCCTGTACATGATCCATATCCCACTATTCCCTGCATTTCCATGCGTCTATCTAAAAGCCTCTTAAACATCACTATCATATCTGCCTCCACCACCACTCCAGGCAATGCATTCTACACCCCCATCACGCTCTGTAAAATAAATCTTGCCCCACACATCTCCATTAAACTTTCCCTCTCTCAACTTCTAGCTACGCCCTCTAGTGTTGGCCATTTGATAATTTGATATACTTGTATTAAGTCTCCTCTCAACCTCTGACATTCCAAGGAAAACAACCCACGTCTGTACAGCCTCTCTCTGTAGCTGAAACCCTTTAACACAGGCAGCATTCTGGTATACCTTCTCTGCACCCTCTCCAAAGCCTCCACATCTCTCCTGTAATGGGGCAACCAGAACGGCATGCAGTACTCCAAATGCGACATAACCAAAGTCCTCTAAATCTGCATCATGACTTCCTGACTCTTATACTCTTATGCCTTTATACCCTTGGCAATTAAGCACTGCAAGATAATTTAAACCCTAAATGTTATCATTTAACTGCTGGAATTCTCCACCAAATTACTGACCTTTTCCTCACCCTCTCCACATTCTCTGCATTTTTAAATTTCTTTCTTTCTATCTTTTCCCACTCCTAATGGTTGTCAATTTTGGTTTCCCTTCAATGATGTTGCCTGATCTATTGAGAAATTCCACCATTTTATGTTTTCTACTTCAGATGTCACTTTGGTGTGATACTGGTGAAGTACTGCATCATCGGAGGTGCCACTTTGTGAGATAAAGTATTAAACCATATCACCTTCCAGACTGAACTAGGTCTGAAGAAGGGTCTCTCCAGAGATGCTGCTTGTCCCGCTGAGTTACTCCAGCATTTTCTGTGTTCCCCTTCCAGACTTCCCCTTCTGGTGGATGTATGTATGTACTCCCTACTTACTCATTGGTCTTGGCCAAAATGTATTCTTCAACAGACTTACTGGACATTCATCTATGTTGTTAATGGAGCCTTCCTTTCTACAACCAAGTTTCCATGTTAAATTAATCTGAAAAGCTGAATGCATTTTGGAATAAACAAGGTGGTGCCTTGCCAACTATCTGTCTCGTCTCTTTCTTTCTTTGTTGTTTTTAGTTTGTTGTAAAATGTATGTTTTAGTGTAATTTTAGTTTTGTATTATGTGGGGGTTGGTGGGGGAAACTTTCTTTTAATCTCTTTCCTCGATGGAGATGCGACTTTCTTTCATGTCGTTCTCCATTCGCACTATGGCCTAACCTCGTGGAGCTGGCGGCTTCTTGCGGGAGACCGACTTTGGGATCTCCAACCGCAGGAGCCTGCGGACGTTAACACCGTGGAGCTCGCGGTCCCTTGGTTAGGGACCGACTTCGGGTGCTCCAAACCGCAGAAGCTTCGACCGCCCCGGTCGCGGGAGCTTTGATCGCCCCGTCTGCAGATGGTTCGACTACCCCGACCGCGGGAGAAAAAAGAGGAAAAAAGATAAGACGTTATTGCCTTCCATCACAGTGAGGAATGGGGTGGAACCGCTGTGGTGGATGTTTATGTCAAATTTGATGTAGTTGTGTATCTTGTGGCTTTTTTGTTATGACTGTATGGCAAATCAATTTTCCTCGTATGTTGCAAAACATACTTGGCTAATAAACTACAATTGTGATTAACTATACAGGATCATTATTTTTAGATAGTTCCTTTTATAATACACTGCTAAAAATGTAGGAATTTTATGCATTACCTGATTGCTGCCCTCCTCCTCCCCCTCAAACACATCTACCCCCCCATGCCCGACTGCAACCTTAAGTATTTTAATCCGGATTTACATCATCTCTTTTTTTTCCTTACATTATTATTGGCATCTGGCATCATTGGCCTTCACTCACAGTTACTGAAATCACCTGGATATTATTTTTACAATTCAAGTATATGAATTACACAAGTCTATATAATTGTGTACAGACAATGCTTATGATATGTATGCCATTGAATTGTATAACTCGTATAAACCTTAATTTAAAATGTCACTCTCGATTATATTGGGATCCACATGGCAATATCATACTGCAAGTCTCAGGTTGTGCATAAGCCTATGGAAAATCATGCAATATTGCTCTTTAAAAACCCCAGCCTATATTTACAATACTTTGAGAGGTTAATAATATGCATTTGAAATTCACAATATCTTTTTGTCTGATAAATGGAACACTTTTGTTTGATCTTGACACTTTTCCACCAGTATTTTCAGCACAGTATTTGTAAATAAAAATTAAATGGCAATTAAACAAAAAATAAAAATATAGTTTTGGAAATATTCATCTGTGGAAAGAGAAATAGAGGTCAGTGAACCTTGTTCCATCTTTTTGGAAACTGTATTGGAATAAGGTTTATCTAACTGATTTCATTTTTATTGTTCTGGTTAATCCTATTTGGCAGATAATCCTTTCTGCAACTCAATTTTATTTCTGGAGTTTCCCTCTGGAAGTTACATTTGTCATAGAATGTCAAGAGGTGAACATTTTACTATTAGGCACAAATAAGAATATATCACATGAGAGGTGGCTGCTAATGTTTGCCTTGGCAGTACTGGATGCCAGGAATGTTAATGTGTTCCTTGACAATTACAACTTTTAAGACACTTGGACAGATACATGAATAGGAATGGGGGAGGGGGGGAGAGGGGGGGGGAAGTGGAGAGTGGGGAGGGGTGGGGAGACGGTGGAGTGGGAGGGGGGGAGGGGGGGAGAGAGGGAGAGGGGGGGTGGGGAGGGAGAGAGATGGAGAGGGGGGGGGAGAGGGAGAAGGGGGTGGGGGAGAGAAGGATGGGGGTGGGGGGGAGGGAGAGAGGGGTAGGGGGGGGGGGGAAAGGGAGGGAGGAGGGAGAGATGGAAGGGGGAGGGGGAGGAGAGAGGGGTGGGGGAGGGGTGGAGAGGGGGAGGGGGAGAGAGAGAGGTTTGGGGGGAGGGGGAGATGGGGGTACCACCATGAGGTACCACCTCCAGTTTAAATTCCATTTGGAATATTTTGGAGGACCAAGAAACCAAGAACCAAGGAATGATTAGAGGGATATGGACCAAATGCAGGCAAATAGGACTAGTTTAGATGGAGTACCTTGGTCAGCATTGATGAGTTGGTTTGAAGGGCCTGTTTCTATGTTGTATGACTCTATGACCATCAGTGATTTGGGCTGCAGCTATTGTGAGGTTGTGACAGCTGAGAAAATGTAACCACCCCAAACTCAGAAATGTGGTTGAGCTGCACACTTCACTATTGAATCTGGAACACAGCCAGGTGAGGATATAATTATAAAGATGTACTACAGTACCTTGGAAAGAAATAGTAATTGGTAATAAAATAGCAAATGAAGAGTAATGAAGATGGAATGTGATTTATTATTTTGAGGGCTGCTTTGGAGAATGGAAATGGATTGATAAGAATGGTAGTATGCTTATTAGGTACTGACCTATACCTATATAACCATATAACAATTACAGCACGGAAACAGGCCATCTCGGCCCTTCTAGTCCGTGCAAACACTTATTCTCCCCTAGTCCCATCTACCTGCACTCAGACCATGACCCTCCATTCCTTTCCCGTCCATATACCTATCCAATTTATTTTTAAATGATAAAATCGAACCTGCCTCCACCACTTCCACTGCAAGCTCATTCCACACTCTTTGAGTAAAGAAGTTCCCCCTCATGTTACCCCTAAACCTCTGTCCCTTAATTCTCAAATCATGTCCTCTTGTTTGAATCTTCCCTACTCTCAATGGAAAAAGCTTATCCACGTCAACTCTGTCTATCCCTCTCATCATTTTAAAGACCTCTATCAAGTACCCCCCCTTAACCATCTGCGCTCCAAAGAATAAAGACCTAACTTGTTCAACCTTTCTCTGTAGCTTAGTTGCTGAAACCCAGGCAACATTCTAGTAAATCTCCTCTGTGCTCTCTCTATTTTGTTGACATCTTTCCTACAATTTGGCGACCAAAATTGTACACCCTACTCCAGAATTGGCCTCACCAATGCCTTGTACAATTTTAACATTACATCCCAACTTCTATACTCAATGCTCTGATTTATAAAGGCCAGCACACCAAAAGCTTTCTTTACCACCCTATCTACATGAGATTCCACCTTCAGGGAACTATGCACAGCTATTCCTAGATCCCTCTGTTCAACTGCATTCCTCAATTCACATTTACCATTTACCATTTACCTCTCTGGCCTTGCCCTCTTTCACTGCTACCATTGGGTAGAAGGTACAGGAGCTTGAGAAGCGTGACCGGAAGGCTCAAAAACAACTTGGATTTTAGATTTAGAATTGCACAGCACAGCCCTTTCCCCCCACAATGTTGTTACAAACAACGTCAAGTTAAACTAATCTCCGCCTGCACATGATCCATCTCCTCCATTCACTGTTTCTTTCCAGCAACAATCGGGCTCTTGGACACTGCATAACACTAACCAAAACCCTACTTCACCAACTATGATCTAATATGGTCTTTGTTTTGATGGCAATGTGTGCTTATGGTTTTGCACCGGTACCTTAGCGTTGCTGATTATTAATTTACTGTATTACTGATTATTGTATTTTATTTTGTGTAAAGTTACAGCAAGTAAGAATGTAATTGTTCCTTTGCCGGTACACATGACAATTAAACACTCTTGACTTTTGACTCTTTCTTACCACATCTCGCCTCCAACAAATTTCATGTGGGGGTCGAGAGAGTGAGAGTGAGAATCTTCAGATCTAACGAGCAAACATGCGGGACATCACACCCCTCTAACTAACTCCCTTTTTGCCCAATTCATGCCTTTAATTTGACACATTTGGAGGGATCATTGATTCTTTGCATTTCTAATTCTTTACCCATTTACAAAGTCAAATGTCTTATGATTTTGAATGATACTGATGTTTTAGAGGTAGCGAGACATATATCATCAAAATAATAATACTGAGTCTCCAGTTTAGGGTGATAAAACCTAAATGTAAACATAGGCCACTCGTCTTTGGAAACATCTAGAGTTAAAGAGAGAATTGGTTATCAATGAAGGCATGTGCAGTTAGACCTGAATTTTAGAATGCAGAAAAGTTCATGTGTTGGAGTGCAGATTTGAGTGAGAAAAATTGAGAGGATTGATGAGCAGAACCACGGTGCTATTCAACATTTGCAGGGTGATCTTGGCATATTGAGAACTTTAGTTTAGTTTAGAGATACAGCGTGGAAACAGGCCCTTTGACCCACCGAGTCCGCGCCGACAGCAATCCCCACACATTAACACAATCCTACACATACTAGGGACAATTTTACACGTACACCAAGCCAATTAACCAACATACCTGTATGTCTTTGGTGTGTCAATGAAAAGTATCAATAAGGTAAAATATTAAAAAATATAAACTAACCATTTATCTTATTGTTCAATGAAAGAATTTGAAGACTTAAGTTATGTGTGGTTGAGAGGAGGAAAACAGGTTATTTTCGACATGTAGAGGAGTCAAAAGGGTATCATGAGGCTATGTTAAAAATGATTTTTATCTGAAATAGTTACAGTATTTCAATATGCATTCTCAATGTGTGTGCTATTTCATTGCCGACTGAGAGTCGGATAGCTCATGAAAATTAGTTCAGAATAGCCACTGTGAAAAAACAGGCCTATTCTCAGGTCTACTGTTCTTCCAAAAGCAAGTGAATGAGGGATAGTATACTCCTGGGAAGGTTTTTAGGCATGATGCAGAAAGTAGATTGGCGTCACGACTTTGCTCTTATCTCCCAGACATTCCTTACTACAAACCAAATTGGATCACTGAGCCAGAGAACTATAGCTCTGCGGCTGTTTGTCATTGTCAAACGTGCTCGCCCGGCACTCTTCTCCAGTTTGCATTAGAATTAAACTGTCGAGCTTGATTGTTGTTGAGATTTTCCATTAAAACCGCAAGGAGCTCATAATTATTCTGGGAGAAAGACCAAGCTGAGTTTGCAGTGTTCTGTCCTCCTTTGGCTTTGCTAATGAGATTATCAGCGTCATTTGTTTTGGAAGAGTAATTATCGAGTGCGATAGCCTTGCCAGACAAAGAGTTCATTTTATTTGTTTCACTTTGTAGAGTAAATTAGTGTGAAGGATTCAATTAAAACCATAAAATGTAGCAACAGTCGGTTGAATAATTTTTCACTCAAACAACAACAATGCAAATTATTATATCACAAAAACCTGAGCTTACATGGTGCCGAAAGAAGCTCATTCATTATGAGTTACAGTGAATTTATTGCTAAAATTAATTTCAAATGGGATTTTATACAGTTATTTAAAACTGTCTCTGACTCTCAGAGGCATTCGGAAACAATTCAGAGTTAAATTAAAAATATCTTCAAGTACTAGAAATTAAATAAATTAAAGGTACAGCAAAATACAGTAAACCTTCAATAACGGACCATGGGGGGGGGTGGAGTCCGTTATTTCCGATTATCTGGTATAACCGAGTAAGATATTATCATTGTATGTAGTTGAAACAGAACTGCAGATAGTGGTTAATACAACAAAGGACACAATGTGCTGGAGTAACTCAGCGGGTCATCTCTGTGGAAGAAGGATAGATGACATCAGGATCTTCTTCAGACTGATTCAGACGGCTGAGTTACTCCAGCACTTTGTGTTGTTTCACATTAAAACTAGGCGCCGATGCCGCTGGTCTGCACCAGCGAGCCCACATCTTCACCGATTGCCGTGGCTGTTGTTGCGGCTCACATTGTAGCCCTTGGCCGTCAGCTCTTTCTTCCGGCCGCTGCACCAACAGGACACACTCGGTCACCATGGGGCTCCCTCCCCTCTCACCTGCTGTCAATAACAAGGTGGAGTATGTCAACGACTCCAGGTGAGGAAGGGGAGGAGGCAGTGGAGAGGGGGGGGGGGGGGGGGTAGGGTGGGGAGAGGGAAGAGGCCGAGTGGACAGAGTGACGGGAGGATGAGGTGGCGGCGAGCGAGCAGGAGGTGGATCAGTAGGTCCGTCCATTATATCCAAAATCAGTTGTAAAGGGGTCGGTTAAAACAATGGTTTACTGTATTAAAAAACTAATCATTTAACATCTTGCCCTTTCAATCAAGATGTGTGACCCTAGTCAATTGAATCATCGGTTCAGTTCTGTGTTTTGTCATGTGTACCATGGTACATTGCAAAGCTTTTGTTGCGTGCTGACAAGACTGCATTATGGGGTTATTCAGCACAGAAACTGGACCATTAGGTCCATGCCTACCATTGAGTACATAAGTAATGATGCTGTTTACCAACAGAGTCTGTGGCTTGGTATGCATTGATGATACACGTATCATTCAAGTACTTCTTACAGTCCCTGCTTTCACCACCCAATCAAGCAGTGCATCCCTATAAATGACAGCCATTGCTGAAAGGAACACACAGCTAGATCACAAGGTTCCCAGAAGTACAGATATTCACAGAGGGCACTCAAGCCTATGTAGATCTATCCCTGGCAATTTCATCCAATCATTATCACTTCATTTACTAGATGGGTTTCTCCATTTATATTTCTCACTTCTGACCAATGATCCATTTCACTCTTCTAGTACTTATTATCATTACATTTTATGATGGAACCTGCTGAAATGTCCTAGGAATGCAGTAACTGGGATCTCTTCTATAAGAAATGTGTTTGGCAGAGTTGCATGGCTCTCTGCACGCAATTAAGGAAGCCCTGAATCTGACCCGTAAAAATATAAAAGCTAATTCTGCTATTCCAAACAGCACCAATTCGGACCAGTGAGGTGGGAAGCCTCACTGGAGATGGATGTGGGGAATTTTACACTGAGCAGGTGACCTTCCTTAGGTGAACTGGGCACCAGAAATAACAGCAAAAGGGTACATGAAATTCTTGCACCGAGAGGTTGATAATTAATAATGACTGAGGCTAACACACTCAAAGTCATGAACAACATTGCCACATTAACATGATTTTCATTTGTGCAGCACCAGTTCTTTGGGGCCACATTGGGCACGGCAGTATCTTGAGGCCAATTACTGGGTTCGAAGACATTTGCACAGTTTTGATGCAGCTGATTCTACTGCATTCAGTATATTCAGGGAATTGCTGATGTTACCATTTCTCCAAAGTACAAAAGGGAGAAAATGCTCTCTTGAATTTGTTTCTAATCTAATAGTGGTGACATTGGTCTGTTGAACCACGATTCACAGCTAATACTGCAGTCAACATCCTTAGCTCCAAGTATGTTCCTCGACTGTCGTAACACGTTTATTATTCTATAATGATTTGTTTCCTTATATGAATGCTGTCCTTTTCTCTTGAACAACAATGGGGAGGAACAAAGGATTATGAGGTTCCACAAAACACTGGTGTTTGGGGTAATGCCTCTGTCCCACTTAGGAAACCTGAACGGAAACCTCTGGAGACTTTGCGCCCCACCCAAGGTTTCCATGCGGTTCCCGGAGGTTGCAGGTGGTTGTCGGAGGTTGCAGGTAGTGGAAGCAGGTAGGGAGACTGACAAAACCCTCCGGCAACCTCCGGGAACCGCACGGAAACCTTGGGTGGGGCGTAAAGTCTCCAGAGATTTCCGTTCAAGTTTCCTAAGTGGGACAGGGGCATAAGGCAGTGACATGTGCATAACTAGAAAAATTCATATCTGGTACCTTTTTATATTTTCACACTTGGTTGCAATAAAATTGGTCTGAGGTGAAAGGGTTTGTTTTAACATTGTACAGCAAACACCAACATCTATCATGTGGAGATGATGCTGTATAATATATTTAGCAGATTTTGTTTTCTAAAAATTATAATTGGTATCTTTTTTGCTCACGTGGAAGCTACAAGCCTTTTATGATATATTCAGGATATTCATAAATGAAAGTCACTCTTAAAATAAATCCTTTGGAATAATTAAGTTTTTAAAGAATGTTGATTCATAAACATTTTGGTGGAGAAAGGTTAATTACTGGTTTCTTCTCAATACGATCAGCATGCGGTGGTTTTCAGTTAGATTGCAAAATTTCTGCAAATTATTTTTTGTAAGCAGCTTTTTAAAGGACAGAGCCTTTCATGATATGAAATGTATGAAACTTGGAGGGACAGTGTTGTAGGAAAGGTGGAATGGCAATTATTTTTGTTAACCAAAATATATTTGTTTTGTAAATGCATGTAATGCAATGTCCTGTCAGATTTAAACATTTAGTGCATTTACTTTTAAATATTCATTTAACACAATGACAGAATTCTCCTTGTATTCATCAAAGCAAAGCAAAGCAAAAGAAAGTTACTTTTTATAACCTCGAGGGTAATATTCTGGTTCCAGCCAATGGCCAATACATTTTAAACTTCACTTTCTTTATTTTAGTTTAGGAATATTAAATAAATTAAAGTAACACTGAAATAGATTTTCCTGGTGACTTATAATGATGAGACTCTTGTGTAATCTGAGGCTCTTTAACATTAAGCCTGTAGCCTCTCTGTAGCCATACAAGTTTGCCTGATGCTTTCCCTGAGAGCATTCGGTCAAATCGATCATAAATTCTGTTCAATTCCTCGTGGTTACGGATCTAAAAGCAGAGGTCTGAGTGATTTTGCAATGAAATGGCCTGCTGTTCTGGGGATTTTAGTTCTGAAGCTGTGGGAGAGTAGATGCATTTTTCAGATCAATTCAGATTACCCAAACATTGGCATGTGACAAGATGATCTATCTGATGTTTCATGGTATTTGTTGTACTGTGATTTTATGACAGAGTGTGGGAGTGGGATTTATGTTGAAGATTCGTATGTGAAGATACCTCATTTAAGTTAAAGGCCAAAGTACTTTTCCCTGGCGCTGAGGCGTTCTTGCATAACCGCACAGAGTTTGCTGGCTTAATATTAAAGAGTCTTGGATACAACTGGGGATAGCTGTTTATTATCATTGCACAAACATCACTATTCTTGGTTACCTTCAGAAGGTAGTCTTACAACCAACCATAACACCCTAAGGATTCGTGACTGTGAAATGTTTAGTTTGCTTTAAAATGAAATAAGATGCATAACGCAGAACATTAAAAAGGAACTCCGAGTGCTGCATGTGTTGCCTGTGCATTTATCTGTTGTAGCTGAGAATTTACTCAGTTTTTAGTTCCCATTTACAACTCTCTGTGTACAGGTCACTATTTTACACACTAGATATGATTGCCATGCTGCATGTAATTGGGCCATGTGTTAAACTCCAGATTGTCTGGCACTGAAGTTGATGTGCATATGGAGTCTATTTATTGTTAAACTCCACATAACTGAAAAGGAGACATTGCCTGAGGGAGTATTTTCTGCTTGGAGAACTCACTATACTTCAAATGCAGATATATATTTTATTTTACCCACTACTGTGCATGAAATTAAAATTTCAGTGCTGAGCAAACATGATGGATGATAGAATAAAAAAAAACATGAAATTTTTGAGATAGCAGGTTATGCAGCATCTGCGGGTAAACAAACAGTTTTAATGTTTCAGACTTTTCATCATTTGTCAGGAATGAAATTTAGTTTTATTTCCGATTTCTAGCCTTTTGCATCAAAGAGTGAAAGGGTCTTAATTGTTTTTGTTGTGAAGCAGTGTCTGTTCTGTCATTGGATTACATAAAGAAATGCATGCCAGCATGCCTGGAATCAAAACAGAAGCGAATGAAATTTGTTAGCACTGGTTTTAGATTGTTAAAACATTGCTGGACAATTTTGTCATGTCGATCCATCTATGTGCATTGAAACTAAGGTTTTAGATTGCAATCTCAGTGCAATAGTACAGTCACATGTTCACCAGGAAGAGCTTCCATTTTAGTGGAAAGCTACATGTACTTTAGCTGACAGAGAGGGAGGAAAGAGGAGCCTGCTATGTAGATCAATCACTATTGCTGATTTGATCCATGTCTGGTTTTGTCTATTGCTGACCCGATCCATAATCCATGTTGGGTTTCCACTATGCCAAGTAACCATGCTTCCAGTTTCAACTGCGACTTCGAGCCTACAGTACCTTGGAATATGGTTCCTGTATGTATTCTTATTAAAGTACTTATTATGAAGTTTTATGACTCGGTGTCAATAGTACTTTTCATGTTTCCCTCTTTATATATCGGTGCATGAAGATCCTAGTGAATGAAAGTCATATCTGAAGAGAGTTATTGAGTGTCATGAGAATTAGGCCTTCAATGGCCATAGTAAGGCTGCAGTAGATGGCTAGTCAGATTATAATAACAATGAAATCTAGCACAGTATGAAGCAATGTGCTAAATGCACCATGAATACCCTAGGATGTTGGTTGTTTTATATCTGCTATGCATTTCAGCTGCTATGCACCTCCACACATACACACAACTCGTATACCCACACTCAATCACACACAGAACCACATTCAGGCACACATCCATTTGTGGATAAAATCCAGCGAGATTGTAATTGTTGAACAATTGCAAACTTCCACTGTCTTTCAGGCCAAAGTTTTGAGAGATCGTAGGTTCATTTGGCAGGAAATAATGCAGTCCCAGAGCCAAATGGTCTGGGTATTAAGGCAATCTAGACCCTATGTGGAGAGCACATCATAGGAATTATTAATTTCCAAGATAAGCACGTTGTGTAACCTGATCATTTGCACCAGCTTCCCTGGTACTACCAGCAGAATGCATCCCAAAGTTAACACAATGGGGTCTGAACGATGCCAACTCTCAATGAGGCCCTCACCTGAATGGGCCTAGGAGATAGATGCTGTATAAAGCAGGACAGATTAACTGATTTAAGATGCTCGTGTATTCTGAAGAAGCACAGCACACAGTTAAAATCTTACCCTCTTGTAGCTCTATTCATGTTAGCCATGGGCATTGAAAGTAGCGATTACATTTTGTAAGTGATCCCAACTGTTTTCACATTTTAAATGATCACGCTTCTGAAAATGAATGGCTTTTCATGAAATTATTAAACATGTTCTAATGTTCTTATCAGATAACTAATAACTTTTGCAAGTATTTAACCTCGTCTTATCTACTTGCTGAAAAATAAAAATAAAACTATTGTCTCAGTAACAAACAAGAGTTGTTGGTACAAATATTTAATTTGTCATGGCCAAACAGCTTTGATAGATGAATTGTAAGAGACAACATGGAAATAGGCACGTCCACACTCGTTTTAGTTTAGC
The DNA here is from genome assembly GCF_028641065.1 of Leucoraja erinaceus. Taxonomy (NCBI): domain Eukaryota; kingdom Metazoa; phylum Chordata; class Chondrichthyes; order Rajiformes; family Rajidae; genus Leucoraja; species Leucoraja erinaceus. Next base: position 158,867,053 of record NC_073377.1, read on the forward strand.
TCACTTTCACATCCACTCCCTGCACACTAGGGTCAATTTACAGAGGCCAATTAACCTTTAAACCTGCACGTCTTTGGTATGTGGGAGGAATCCGGAGCACCTGGAGGAAACCCACATGGTCACAGAGAGATGGACACAATATCCTGGAGTAACTCAGCGGGACAGGCAGCACCTGTGGAGAGAAGGAATGGGTGACGTTTCCGGTCGAGACCCTTCCCGACCTGGTCACAGGGAGAATGTGCAAACTCCCCGATGTCAGGATCGAACCTGGGTCTTGGCACTGAGCTAGCTGCACCACTGGGCCACCAATTGAGTTCTTTTATTTGAATTAAGATTTGGGAGGTTGAGAAGAATCATAACGCTAAACTTGGTATTCAAGCTGCTGAGAATAATTTAAAACTGCATTATTGCTACATAAAATACATTTAATTCCATTATTTTTCTTTTACTCTTGGGCCTACAGGAATATTTTTTTAATGCAGCAATTTTAATGCACCATGTTTTCTCTTCATTGTATTTTACAGAACCTTTTCATGACCTTTCAGTATCTAATGCAATCCTGTTGCCATGGCCACATTCAATTTTTTTTTTGTATATGGTGCGGGGAATAAGACATAATCTGACCCAGTTCCTGGCACAGCTGATGGCATGTTATCCTTGTCAGGTCTCTACATGTTACTTGAAGCAACTGAACCATGGACTTGGTTGTACTTCTGCTTAACAGTCATGAGCACAATAAACATTTGATCTGGACCCTGAAGAATAGGTCTCATTAACAATGCTGCAATGACTGCAGGTGCGCAAAATCTGTTGTTAGATAACTAAGATTGATATTCATCTGTGCAGTTAGTGTTTTTAGTGCTGCTTAATGTCCTGCCTTTGTGTTCGCATTGATATTATTCATTCCTTCCACATTTCAATGATCCATTTTTTAGTAAGACTACTTTCTTATCATTCAAGTTATATTTTCATTGTTAGCTTTTCAAATTCATATTCTAATATTTTTTGCATTTTATAATTTGAAAATGCCTAGAATCAATATTTCTTAAATCTTTATATTATTATTCTATGAATGTGCTTTTCCAAAATTACTTTATTTACTGTAACAGATTGCCAAAATGAATTTCAATGAAGTATTTGAAACACTTAATTATAAGAACAAATTATAACCATCATATTTATTCTGAGATATTGCAATAACGTGGGGACCATAGTCGTTAATTTTTCAATCAAATGATATTTGAAGCAATTCCTTGTGCCACAAGTTTTAAATGCCTGTACCTGAACATTACATATCTGTAGTTACATCAAGCTTTGCTGATGTATTCGGATGCTGCCGACTTAACGTAAAGGTTACGTCCCGCAGAACCACGTGCAATTCAGATGTAATGCAAGTTATAAATGGAAATGCTGCTGCATACGCACTTACTATTCAATGTGGAGACCATTCGGGGGCTCGGGGTTCAGCACCCTGAAGAATGGGTCTCATTAGCAATGCTGCAATGACTGCAGGTGCGTGGGACTCAGACATGGGACTCAGACATGGAGAGCACAAGGGAGCTCTGACCCAGAGGCCATGGAGGAGCTCCGACGCGGAAACCACGTGGGAGATCTGACATGGAGACCATGTGGGTGCTCTGTGCCGGAGCCGGAGGCGCGGAGGCCATGGGGGAGCTCCGACGTGGAGGCCGGGGGGGAGCTCCGGGATGGAGCTCCAACATAGAGACCACGTGTGAGCTCCGGCACAGAGTATGCATGAAAGCATCCACGGGAACAGTTGACTGGCTTGCAGAAATGGCCACATGCGAAAGCTACCGAGTCTAACGAAACGTGCATCTTGGAAATAAAGCAGCGGGCTTAAAGAATTGCTTACATAAGTGCAAGTTTATGTAAGTCAGTTTTTACATAAGTCAGGAAGTGCCTATACTTCTTTGTCAGCCTACACAAAGCATTAGTACTTGCTTCTGATCACTATGAACAAAATGAGTATGAAACAGATTTGTATTAATAAATAGTAGTCAGATAGACATCTTCCTGCTAATTTATTAAAAACTAAACATTGTACTCATGTTTAAACTACCACTTAATTTGGGGAGTTTGTGACAAGTGCAATAGGGTAAGTTACCAGCTGATGTTTAGTGAAAGGCAAGTCAAAGTCTTTCCAACCAATCACATTTCCATGAATCATTAACCTATTTTTGGTTAAAACCAGCCCAGCTAATTTTGATCGTCTGACTTTTTGTGTCTACGGTTTAAACCAGCATCTGCAGTTCCTTCTTACACATGAGATCCAACCCGACTGGTTTCTGTGAAGAAACTGTTTTTGAACTTCGAGCTCAGGCTCTTGTACCCTCTTCCCGACGGTGGGGTGAGACAAAAACGTGGCCAGAGTGACATGGGTCTCTGATGATATTGGCTGACATTTTAAGGCTGCATCCCCTGTAGATGCCTTCAATGGTGGGGAGGTCAGTGTCCGTGATGGACAGGGCAGGTCTGCCACTTCCTGCAGCCTCCTTCATTCTTGGGCATTCGAGTTACCATTATACTCTCTACTGTACACCTGCAGAGGTTCAATGGAGTATTCGGCGACATACCGAATGTCCTCAATCTTATGAGGAAGCAGAGATGCCGATGAGCTTTCTTTGTGACTGCGTCAATGTGCTGGGCCTAGACAGACCTTCAGAGATCTGCGCACTAAAGCAGATCTTCAGAGATATGCACACTAAAGAGCCTGTCCCACTTAGGCAACTATTTAGGCGACTGCCATGGACTAGTTTTAATGGAATTCACCTACGACAACCTATGACGGCAAAGGTTGTCGCCAGTTTCACAAAGTTTTTTCAACATGTTGAAAAGTTTGCGGCAATAGCCTGTGGTCGCCCAAACAATTGCCTGTGGACAGGCCCATAAGCAATTTGAGTCTGTTGACTCTCCACCTCCCATCAGTAAAGACAATCGTGGATTGCTGTCTTTCCCTTCCTAAAGTTACCAATCAGTTCTTTTGTCACGCTTTTTCAAATTATATGACTGCAAGGAAACAAAATTTCGTTCAGACCGAATGGTCTGAATGACAATAAATGCATCTAATCTAATCTAATTTAATATTGAGAGCAAGATTTTTCTGCACCATTCAATCAATTTCCAATCTCCCTCCTGTATTCTGACTCATCATTACTCCTTGTTCCTCCAACAGCAGTGGTATCATTGGTTAATGGTTGGAGTTGTTTGGCTACACAGTCAATAGACAATAGGGGCAGGAGTAGGCCATTTGGCCCTTCGAGCCAGCACCGCCATTCAACGTGATCATGGCTGATCAGCCCCAATCAGTACCCCGTTCCTGCCTTCTCCCCATATCCCCTGACTCCGCAATTTTTAAGAGCCCTATCTAGCTCTCTCTTGAAAGCACCCAGAGAACCTGCCTCCACCGCCCTCTGAGGCAGAGAATTCCACAGTCATCATGGGTGGAGAGAGATTACAGGGGAATTCACAACCAGCCAAGAAGTGCTCCAATGTTGATAGTTATTGAGTGCCGTTGCCAATTTGTGCCATTTGCGGTCCGCGGATAAAGAAGTCAAGGATCGAAATGCATAGAAACAAGTAGAGACCCAGTTCTCTGAGTTTGGTAATATGTTTAGAGGGTTTGAACGCCAAGTTGGAGTCGATGAACACGAGCCTGACATACTTGCTTTTTTGCTTTCACTGCAGAAAGGAGAAACAGTGGGATGACATCTGCTGTTTATCTGCTGTGGTGTAAAGAAATTGAAGTGGGTCCAGGTTCTTGCTATGCTTCGTAACCATCCTTTTAATGCACTTTATCACATCCTACGCGAATGCCACCAGTCGGTAGACAATGAGGCATGTCACCTTACTCTTTTTGGACACCGATATCGTGGATATCCTTCCAAAGCAGGTGGGGACCTCAGACCACAGGAGGGAAATGTTGAAGATGTCAGCTAAATCTCTGGTCAAGTTTCAAAAAAATAGCTAAGGTACACCATTGGGGCCAGACACTTTCCTAGGTTTTAACATCGGCCTCCGTGATTAAGGTTACGGTATAATCAAGGGCTCAGAAGGTATGTTGATGTTCTCCCTTGCAAAATGAGGGTAGAAAGCATGTTCTCATCTGGGGGTGATACACCGTTGTCACTCGAGCTGCTATGTGTTTTCATCTTAGAAGGAGTAATGGCATGTATGCCCTGCCATGCCATGGAAGAAGCTTCCAGAGAGATAGTTGAGGTAGGTATAATAACAAGTTAAAAGACCCATGGACAGGTACATGTGGAAGGTTGAGAGGCCAATCGCAGGCAAATGGTAGTAGTTTAGATAGAACACCTTAGTCGTCATGGTGGAGTTGTGCCGTTGTGCATGTGTGCAAGCTGCATGACTATAACTGGCTTACATTGTCCACTGCTGATGGCGTTTATGACCATTGATAGATTATCTATCAAATCTAGAAGCTTGTGCTTTGCACCAAAAGACTCGGGTTGGCTCAGTTGGATGATGACACTGATGGGTAATCGTCATGTATCTGTGACCCAGACTAACGTGTCTGGTATCCCTTTACAGCTCTTCCTCTTCTTTCAAACGCAGCAAGTAAATTGTGTGCCGTATTATTCAGGTGTAAAGAATCTTGTATTTGCTCACTCTGGCCTACAGATGACCCCCAGACTCGCTCAATGTTGGTGATTCTTACCTGTCCTCGAAAATGGCCTATGAAACCATTCATCCCATTCGGATAATAAATGCTGACCTACCAGTGCATTCTGTGAGGAATATATAACATTAATTATTAACGGCCTGCAGCCCTTCTGTGTCATAAACCCCTTTAAAAAAAGGGAAAATATGCTAATGCCTACAGCTGCTTGCTGAGATTTTGGTTTAGTTCATTGTCAAATGTACCAAAAGTACAGTGAAAAGCTTTTTTGGTGCGTGCTATCCAGTCAGCGGAATGATTATGCATGATTACAATCAAGCTGTCTGCAGCGTATAGATCCAGGATGTACCTGTTCAAAAGGTTATCATAGTACCTGCCTCAACTACTTCAACTGGCATCTCATTGCATTTGCCCAGCAACCACTGCGTGAAAAGTTTCCCCTGAGGTTCCTATTAAATCTTTCCCCTCTCACCTTAAATGTATGCCTTCTCGTTCCTGATTCCCCTCTCCTCGAAAAAGACTCTAAGCATTCAACCTATCTATTCACTTTCTGATTGTATGAGACATAGAAACATAGAAAATAGGTGCAGGAGTAGGCCATTCGGCCCTTCGAGCCTGCACCGCCATTCAATATGATCATGGCTGATCATCCAACTCAGTATCCTGTACCTGCCTTCTCTCCATACCCCCTGACCCCTTTAGCCACAAGGGCCACTTCTAACTCCCTCTTAAATGTAGCCAATGAACTGGCCTCAACTACATTCTGTGGCAGAGAATTCCAGGGATTCACCACTCTCTGTGTGAAAAATGTTTTTCTCATCTCGGGCCTAAAAGACTTCCCTCTTATCCTTTTACTGTGACCCCTTGTTCTGGACTTCCCCAACATCGGGAACAATCTTCCTGCATCTAGCCTGTCCAACCCCTTTAAGAATTTTGTAAGTTTCTATAAGATCCCCCCTCAATCTTCTAAATTCTAGCGTGTACAAGCCGAGTCTATCCAGTCTTTCTTCATATGAAAGTCCTGACATCCCAGGAATCAGTCTGGTGAACATTCTCTGTACTCTCTGTATGGCAAGAATGTCCTTCCTCAGATTAGGAGACCAAAACTGTACGCAATACTCCAGGTGTGGTCTCACCAAGACCCTGTACAACTGCAGTAGAACCTCCCTGCTCCTTTACTCAAATCATTTTGCTATGAACCTCTATAAATTTATTTCCTGGCTCATAATGCCCTGAGCTTTCATTAAATTCAGCTTTTATTGCACATATGATCTAAGCTTTAATGTGGAAGATTATCCCGGTTTCATTAAAGTGTCAGCCATTACCTTGCACAGTCTTGTTCTTAGTTTTTTGTCTTTGTTATTTCAGAAATGCACTGGTTAGCCAACATGTTCAAATAACCACCTACTGAATGGACTGAGAGGACAATTTTCACGATCCATTATTTGCTGCACTTTATCCATTATCTTGCAGTTTCGCCCCTTATTCAGTACGTAGATTAGAAACCTCTGAGAAAGGAAAATTACAACTTTTATGAGCTAACATTTCTTGGAAGATGTTGAATCACCTAGTTGTTTTTCACCTTATTTGATTTAATTTTCCCTGCATTTCCCTAGTTCAGTGGGAAAGAAAGCCAAGTTGAGAATAAAATGGGGGCTGAATCTATGGACCTCACTGTGTCCAATGCTCTCAGCAGTTTATAGAAATAACATCGTGTGAATAAAAATTAGCTGAAGACCAGCTTTGGTGATGGTGGAAATAAAGGGAAGGAATTCAAATGGATCATTCACATATTTATGTCTGAATATGGTTGTAAATGCCTTTAGCACAAACTGGGTTCTATAGATTGCAGATACTTCCAGTGTCATTGCGAATGGTGCTATTCATGGAGTCTTCTGCTACCTGCCATTGACAGTTCATAATTCACCAATGCTCATGAACAGATGAAACAGAGGTTTGTTCTGATCAGTTGATTGTTGGTCGGGTTGTTTAGTGCTATCTCTTAGTCTTTTTTGGTGTTTAGCGCACATGTGGTGGTTGATTGCAGGTTCTCCAGATCGACATCTCCTGCATGCACTTCTCGTTTGAACCAGAGGGGGCTTCATCCTCTGGTTTAAATCCAATGGCAGAATGCAAGAATTTACAATCATGAGATTACAGATTATAATGGTGTACAGTTCGAGGGCAGATAGTCCATTGTGCCTCATGGATACCCAGATTGAGCTCGAAGATCAGTTTTGATCCCATTTAGCATGATTTGAAAGTGGCCTTGGTGTCTCTCATAGGAGCTGGGGAGTAGCAAAATATACCAAGGGTTTTAAGGACATACATTTATCATAGATGGATTAATGAGGAAGGGATTGTACGTTTATGGCTCAAGTTGCCCGCTTCCTGACACAAATGTGGAGCGTCAGGGACAATACAGCTCACCCCCTCCATGACAAAGGTCGACCTGAGGAGCATCTTCAGCAACAGACTAGTTCCACCAAGATGCAGCACAGAACGCCACAGGAGATCCCTTTTTCCAGTGGCTATCAAACTGTACAACCCCTCCTCTTCTGTCGTGGGGGTAGACTGACACTTCCCCCCCCCCCCCCCCCCCCCCCCCCCCCCCAATCTTTGCACGTCCTGAATCCTTGACTTTCCACTCGTCATTTTAATTTCATGTTTCATGTATCTTGTTGTGTCTTATGACCGCTGGCAGACGAATTTCCCTCCTGGGATAAATAAAGTTGTATTGTAGCGTATCGTGCCAAACCGAGTCTGGCAGGTGCATCCTTTTGGCCTGCCAGCTCTGCCGGTCATGGGCCTATCAACCGACTCTCCGTGATATTAGCTGGCAATCAAAAAGAGAATTTCTTGCCTATCCTAAGATTGGGCTGTTTGTACTTTGTGATTTTTAATGTGGACCTAAATTTTACAGACCATTCCGTCAGCTAAATGCATCTGAGTTCAACAGTTAATCTGTCCATTAGATTCAATTCCCAGTTTTGCAGTTAATCTATCAAATAAAACAGAGCTCTTGTTTTACTATCCTTTTATGAATACAGTTAAGAATCTCCCTTTGATCAGGCTCTATCTATCTCCTAGACAGTTTGTTTACCTTACCATTTGCACTTTGACACAGCTTCTATGAAATTAACAAAGAAAAGTGTTTTAACTTCTTACGGGTTAATGAAGGTTATTTTCAATTGCTTATTTATTAGTTATTTGACTTCTAACAAGATAATCTGCTGATATGATCTGTGCATTGTATTTAATCATTGTTGTACCACCCATGTTAGCCCCTCAGTGACTCAGTCTGGCTTCTGGAAGATGTAGAGATATCCTTAATACACAAGATAAATTCTTCCCCAAGATGACCCTGGCAGTTGCACATGGACATTTGAAAGAACAAACTAAAATTGCTGGTTAAGGGCCTGCAACAATCACGGGAAGAGTTTTGGGGCAAACTTGCAGATTTTGTGGATGAATCAGTTGAGCTTTATTGCTAAACCCTGCATCCGTTGAATGCACCAAAAAAGAGTGCAGTTCAGTTTTATGATGCCATTTTTAGTATTTGTAGGCTATCCTGTTAATTGAATGACACAATAGCGACTGGCAAATATCCACCCATTTAATGGAATTAAACATTCTGAGGTTTCTACTGATTGCTAATCCATTTTAAGTATTTTCTCCAAAAGAGCTTCTGCGTAGAGAGAATATTAATTGGCATCAAAATGATTCAGTTAAGAGGCTATAGAAAGCTTGGATAGTGATGGCTTATGTGGAAATAGATATGAAAATACAAATGCTCATAAATCCAAACCATTTCTGGTGCTGTTCATAAATGGCAGTTAAATCTAGGCTGCTATGCAAGGCAAATCACCACATCAGTATCTGTAAGATGGCAAGGGTTAATATCTGGTATGTTTATGCACATGCCTCTCACACATTCCATTTTATTGTAGGAAACCACCATTGTCAGGAAAACTGCCAAATGCATTGATTTAACGTGAAGGCACGAGGTGTACATGCTATGCACCAGATGGTGAAAATGTAATGGAACATAGAAATAAAATGTTAATAACATTTTTGCCAAACCTATGAACATTCATTAACAGATATATCTTCATTTGGCACAACAGATTCACAGTCTATCATTTAGCATGCTGTTAGCTTTCTCCGTTTCTTCTCTGAGTGTGAATAATATTCTCGCTTCCACAGAACTGCCAGTCACACATGTGAACTGTCATTGAGTGATACCCAATGCTTCTGAATTATTTAAAGGGGCAAGCAGGTATATTTAATTCTAATGAAGGCTAGTGCGGAGGTTGGAATGCAGGAAGAATTTTATAGCTTGCAAAGCCACATAGAGATTGCAAAGTATAATTAGCTCATTGTGTTGCTGGCAATGTAGACATCTCACAGCTACAATGCTCCAGGTTTAATTCTGACTTCCCAAGCAGTCAGTGCAGTTTTCCAATTCACCCTGTGAACGCATGAGTTTCCTCTAGTTGTTTTGGATTTCTCCAATGGATTTGTTAATGGGCACGTGTGAGATAATAGGTTCAGAGAAATACAGCGCTGTGAGGAACTGGAGCTAGACGCAGGAAATTGCACAGTTTGGAGTCTCCATTTTCCAACGTGGGAAAAAGGTAGATTGAGCCTTAACACGGAGTCTGATGGATTCAACTTCCATTGCAACAGAAGAAACAGCCACCCAGCAATTGAGTGTTGCCTCAGATCCATGCACTATGGCTGTGGATTGAAGAGGATCATGAGGGAAATAGATTGGGTAAATGTGCAGAGTCTTTTACCCAGATTAAGGGAATTAAGTACCAAGGAACATGGGTTTAAGATGAAAGGAGAAAGATTTAATAGGCGCCTGAGAGGTAACTTTATCTGACAAAGTGTAGTGGATATAGTCAGAGCAGGTAGTTGAGATATGCTCTATAACAACATTTATGACATTTTGACAGGTACATGGATAGGAAAGGTTTAGAAGGATGTGGCCTTAACGCAGGCAGGTGGAATGAGTGTGGGTAGGGCATCTTGGTCGGCATGGGAAAGCTTATGCTCATACCAAAGTAATCAGAGTAGAATTAGGCCATTTGGCCCATCAAGTCTACTCCGCCATTCAATCTGACTGATCTAGCTTCCCCTCTTAACCACATTCTCCTACCTACTCCCCATAACCCCTGACACCTGTACTAATCAAGAATCTATCTATCTCTGCCTTAAAAATATCCATTGGACTTGGACTCCACAGCGTGTGGCAATGAATTCCACAGATTCCTCAGAGGGCAGTGGAGGCAGGTTCTCTGGGTGCTTTCAAGAGAGAGCTAGATAGGGCTCTTAAAAATAGCGGAGTCGGGGGATATGGGGAGAAGGCAGGAACGGGCTGCTGATTGGGGATGATCAGCCATGATCACATTGAATGGCGGTGCTGGCTCGAAGGGCCAAATGGCCTCCTCCTGCACCTCTTGTCTATTGCCTATTGACCACCCTCTGACTAAGGAAATTCCTCCTCATCTCCTTCCTTAAGGAACATCCTTTTATTCTGAATCTATGACCATCCAGGATGGCACGGTGGTACAGCGATAGAGCTGCTGCTTTACAGCACTTGCAGCACCAGAGACTCGGGTTCGATTCCCGACTACGGGTGCTGGCTGTACGGAGTTTGTACGTTCTCTCCGTGACCGCGTGGGTTTTCTCCGAGATCTTCGGTTTCCTCACACACTCCAAAGACATATAGGTTTGTAGGTTAATTGATTTGGTATCGGAGTAAATTGTCCCTAGTGAATGTGGCATAGTGTTAATGTGCGGGGATCGCTGGTCGGTGCGGACTCAGTGGGCCGAAGGGATTGTTTCCGCACTGTACCTCTAAACTAAACTAAACTCTCCCACTAGTGGAAGTATCCTTTCCACATCCACTCTATCCAGGCCTTTCACTATTCGGTAAGTTTCAATGAGGTGAGAATGGATGTGGAGAGGATGTTTTGACTAGTGGGAGAATCTAAGACCAGAGGCCATAACCGCAGAATAAAAGGACATAACTTTAAAAAGCAGATGAGGAGGAGGGTGGTGAATCTGTTGAATTCATTGCCACAGAAGGCTGTGGAGGCCAAGTCAATGGATATTCTTAAGGCGGACATTGACAGACTCTTGATTTGTAAGGATGTCAGGGGTTATGGGGAGAAGGCAGGAAAATGGGGTTGTGAAGGAAAGATAGGTCAGCCATGATTGAATGGCGCATGGTGGCCTGTGATTGAGGGCCCATAGACTTGATGGGCTGAACGACCCAATTCTGCTGCTATAACTTATGAACAATGGCCAAATCTTCAGCTTTAGGCTGCTCCCACAGTTTCTGCCTGCGGTTTATCCTTTTATTGATGCGGACGGTCTACCACGATCACGGGCTACAGTCCCTGCAGTCTAGTGTTTCTTCCAGCACAGGTTCAAGATGTCAGCACCAGTACCAGTCAGGACTTTGGCATCTTCACGGACTTCTCTGGCTGATTTTCACCTCATCTGCTTCCTGCCACAAATATCAGTGCATTTTGTTGCTCTCTGTCTGTAGAAAATATTTCCTCCTATGGCGATAATTCCTTCGGCATTACAGCACTTCTGGAGATACAATTAAATCCTTTTATCCAGAGCCGTCTTTGCTGTCACTGCTAATTAATCTCACCATGCTCCATCCCTGTCAGCTAAGAAGTTAACAACTCAGCTGCCAAAGACTTCTCTGAAATATGTAACAGCTTGTGACCCTGTCCAACTCTTAACTTTAAGGCGAAATATTTTCAATCTGTCTTTGGCATTAGAATCCTATAAATGATCATATGAAACAAAGCTGTTGTGACTGTGCAGGTGGTGGATTTTTTGACTGGAATTTTTCATGGGAATTCCATCCCCAGCCTTTTTTACGATTTTAATTTGCAGATGTTTTTAAAGTATGTTAAAGAAAACACACATATCATGAGCAGGCCACGGCCTTTCAAGCCTGTTCCACCATTTAATAATATCACGGCTGATGTGCTTTCCAGCTTCACCTGCATGTTCCCAAATTCCTTCCGATCCTTTTCCAACCTTGCTTACAAGTGGTGTGTCAACATCTATTGAGAGATATTCAATCTCGGTTGTCACTGTCGTCGGACAAAGTGTGTTCAAAAACCCTCTCAACCCTCTGAGAGAAAGAATCATCTCTACAAAAAAAAAAGTTTTCTAACAAGGTTGCAATTAACGCTAAAAGCTCATCAGATCCCCAGCCAAAATAAAATTGCAAAATTGGCCAAGATCCTGATCGATATGGCTTTAAGGTAGATTACACCAAGGAACAGCACTACTAAACCAGGACGTGGGTTCTTGAAGGGACCAGGATCAATTGAACCCAGCTGGTTATTTTGTGCTGTGCAGGCATCATACAGGGGGTCATCCTTTAAAAGCATATTCTCCATGTCAGACAGGCAGCAGCACCATACCATAATCTATCTACCTTTAATGGATTTTATCTTGCACTCAATGTTGCACCCTTTATCCGTACACTATGGACGACTAGATTGTAATCATGCATAATCTTCTCTTTCACTGGAAAGCGCATAACAAAAGCTTTTCACTGTACCTTGATACAAGTGACAAATAATAAACTAAACTAAAGCAAGCTTATCATGAACGAGAAAGATTGGTGGGAAAAAGAAGAGAACATACATTCAATAAAAATGGGAAAGAGAATCAGAATTAGAATAAGAATTAGATTCCTTTATTGTCATTCAGACCTTTCGGTTTGAACAAAATTATGTTGCCTGCAGTCATACACAGAACCAATAAAAAAACAAAACATACAATAAACACAAATTAAACATCCACCACAGTGAGTTCACCAAGCACATCCTCACTGTGATGGAGGCAAAGTCTTAGTCTCCGTCTCTTCCCTCCTTGTTCTCCCTCTGCGCTGAGGCGATCGATCCAGGCCGGAGATGCCGCCCTCCAGTCCAGCGGACCTCCGTGGTGATGTCGCTGCCGCAACACCAGCTCCAGGCCGCCGCCCCAGCTCCGGGTCCCGCAGCCTCCGCTCCAGGCCGCCGCCTCAGCCCCGGGCATCCGCCCCAGCTCCGGGCAGCCGCCCCAGCTCCGGGTCCCGCAGTCTCAGCTCCGAGCCCCGCTACATCAGCTCCAGGCCGCCGCTGAAAGCCAGAACGCCGCACCAGCAAGTCGGGCCACCGCTGCCTCAGCCCCGAAGACGGCCAGCCTCCCGTTGGTGAGTCCTGGCTGGCTCTGCCTCCGGAGCCTCGGGGTCAGTCGCAGGCTGGAGGCCGCCAGCTCCGCCATTAGGCCTCAGCGCAGACGGAGGCAGAGAAGGGGGATACGACACGAAAAAGTCGCATTCCTCCGAAAGAAGAGACAGAGAACATGTTTCACCCCCCAACACAACCCAACAAACTAAAACTTAACCAAAACAAGACAAAAAAAACACCAGAAAAAAGTAAAGACAGATGGACTGCAGGCAAGCCGCAGCTGTTAACAGCGCCGCCACTTCCGGGGGAAGAACCTTTTTGTTTCAGGCTCAGTTAACTATGGGACTAGCTCTGTTTCAGGCTCTTTAACTAAGAGGACTCGCACATTCAATAAAAGCGACATAAATACCATAACTGAGGTACGCGACAAGAGGGATGTTTGTTGAGAGGAGGAGGCAGGGGAGGTGGGCTTGGTGGACGGAGGTGAGGGCCCATAGTTAAAAGAGCCTGAAACAAAAGGGTTCTGCAGGTTCGCCTTCAAGAGGAAGCAGATTAATTCCATGTATTAACTGTTCTGCCTCCACCTACTCATCTCTTTATCATGAGCACTCTGCTAGTGAAATAACTTAGAGAGCTGACTCAGGGGAGATGAACAAAGATAGCAGGCCCCATGCACAACAAATCAGGGTGGCTCAGCTTCAGATCTGAATGTTGAAACAGCAGTGAAGTGGTCTATTCCAACAGACACTATTGCCTGCCAAGTCCTCTGAGAGTTTGCCTGGCATTCAGATCCAGGACAATGATGTGTTCTTTCTCAAGAACACAAATTCACAAGGTCATAAGGGATAGGGGTAGAATTCGGTCATTCGGCCCATCAAGTCTACTCTGCCATTCAATCATGGCTAATCTATCTCCCTCCTAATCCCCATTCTCCTGCCTTCTCCCCATAACCTCTGACACCCGCTGTGACCCCTCACCGAATCATGCCCCACCCACACACAGCAATCCCGGACTGCTCTTTCAATTGACCCTGGGCAGTTGGCTGAAGAGCTTCAGTAGTCACATAGAGAACCATATAATATTGGACTCGGACATTGAAACCACTAAACAAATTTGAAAAAGGAAAGAAACCAGTGTGTTCACACACTGAACTTTTTTTTTCTCGTTTATGATATTGTTTACAGAGTACTATGTTTACATTTTCTGTTGCGCTGCTGCAAGTTCATTGAATTTCATTGTTCTAACTGGGACATATAACAATAACAAAACTTGTGTTCATCTTAATCAAATGTGCTAAGATTTTCTATTTGCATTTTTTAAGACTTCTTATTTTCTGTCGCCGGCAGGCTGAGGTTACACGGAGATAAGTCATACTAATGTGGCAACTGCTGACATCTCTGTGTATCCTGTTACCCTCCACCTAGAAAGGTTGCCAATGTCATGCACATTGGATGAGTGCTCAAGCTAAAACTTGATACCAGCTAAATAATGACTGATAATTTCATCTTAAAATGTACAGCCTCACTACAGCAGAACAATAATTATGAACTCATGCCATATGTTGCTCTGGCATTGATTGCATATGATACCCAGTGCAAAATTGATTTGTTGAACCCCTGCTTGCACTGTTGCAGGGTCGTTATCATGGTCATCTCTGTGGCAGGGACAGCAAAGAATTATAAGGAAGGTTACAAATTGAGATTAAGCTTTTGCTTTACATTGCCCCTTCACTTGGCACTCTCCTTTATGTGTGGAATGGTAAGAGATAAGATCAGGTGCAAGAGTATCAGTGACAAATGATCTGTGAATTATCATGCATTTGTAAGCAGAAGGAAGATTGGGTAGCTTAAGGATATAGAATGAGGTAGCTAATATGTGGATCATACATGTGTTGGTGCTTCTGTTAAGTGTGATAGGATTCTTTGGCTTAGTATTTACTGAGAAGATGCTGCAAAACTGAGGTGAAGCTTTGGTTGCTGAGCACAGACCATCACCTTGTTGGTTCTTCTTTCTCCTACTCCTCATTTGGTCCAGGCTCCTTGTTCCTCAACCTTCAGCATCAGCTTGCCGTCTTTACCAGTCAAGTTTGCACAACATATAACAGATGGCGTTGCAATCCCCATATCTCCTCACTTCCTATGGGGCAGAACTATCATAGAAACATAGAAACATAGAAAGTAGGTGCAGGAGTAGGCCATTCGGCCCTTCGAGCCTGCACCGCCATTCAATATGATCATGGCTGATCATCCAACTCAGTATCCTGTACCTGCCTTCTCTCCATACCCCCTGATCCCTTTAGCCACAAGGGTCACATCTAACTCCCTCTTAAATATAGCCAATGAACTGGCCTCAACTACCTTCTGTAGCAGAGAATTCCACAGATTCACCACTCTCTGTGTGAAAAATGTTTTTCTCATCTCGGTCTTAAAAGACTTCCCCCTTATCCTTAAACTGTGACCTCTTGTTCTGGACTTCCCCAACATCGGGAACAATCTTCCTGCATCTAGCCTGTCCAACCCCTTAAGAATTGTGTAAGTTTCTATAAGATCCCCCCTCAGTCTTCTAAATTCTAGCGAGAACAAGCCGAAATCCTCGATGAATGTCACACTTCAACGAATAAGGCGTGGTTTTTTTTTACAGTTATAAAGGCACCAATTGTGCAATTGTCCCCGTTTTACAAATGTTCAAACTTTGAAAAGTGTTGGATTATTTCATATTTACCTGGCCAAAATCTTAATTAGGCACATATTTATCGTTCCTTCGTGCAAATTTAATATTGATGAATGGGGCCTGCCCAACTTGAGAAACCACTGTGGCTTATGAAAAGTAGTCACTAAAGGCTATACTGAAAGGAGCAAAAAAGGAAAACATATTTTGGCAGAACAAGACTATACCCCCCAAAAATGCTCCTCACCTGCTGTCATTTGCTATTACACTGGCTGTTACATTGGCTTTCCTGTGGAGAGCAACACACAATTCATCATTTTAACTTCATGTGCCTGAGCAAGAATGACAGGCACTGGCATTGTTCCCAACTGATACAACTGAGGTTTAAGCATAATTAGATCTAAAGATAGTCTTTAATTGATTTCCACTCCATAATCTCATATTCTTCATGTCTTCATTTATTAGAGTGTATAGAATCTGATGTTATTGCTGAGCTAACAGCACAGTGTGTAAATTCAAGGTTTAGTTTAGTTTAAGTTTAGAGATACAGCGTGGAAACAGGCCCTTCAGTCCACCACGTCTGCACCGATCAGTGATCCCCGCACATTACCACTATCCAACACGCACTAAGGCCAATTTACATTTATACCAAACCAATTATTCTTGTACATCTTTGGAAGGAGGTGTGGTAGGAAAACGAAGATCTCGGAGAAAAACCACGCAGGTCACAGGGAGAAAATATAAACTCCATATAGTCAGGATCAAACCCGGAACCCGGGGTTCTAGTAGAATAGAATAGTTTCTTTATTGTCATTGTAACATGGGCCATGTACAACGAAATTTAAAATGTCAGCCAGTCAGTGCAGCATTCAAACATTTCTAAAGCTAACGAAACATCCACGGTAAAATAATAAAGATAAGCAAATAAATAAATATCACAGACAAAGCACGCATACACACCCAACCCTCCATCCTTCTGTCGATTTCACCGTTACCACAGTCCCTTAGTCTGTATCGCCCCTGCGTTCCTTGGCGGCTACAATTTAGTGCTTTTATAGCATGTGCCTGAAAAAAATGACAGGCACTGGCTATTTGTCCTTGTCCTTGTGGATCTGTAGGTCTGCCTGACGGCAATTAGTTCAAAAGGGATAGTCCTTTGGGAGATGTCCTTTATTATATTCTGGGTATTTTTGGTGCAGCTTCATGTATTAGAGTCCTCCAAGGTAAGGAGATGGGCAGCCGACAATCCTCTGGGTGTAAATGTCAATGGCCCTCTGGTTTAGTTTTCCTCTGAGAGATACAGCTGTGAAGCTGGTGTACCACACGCATACCAGTAGTTTAGTACCTCTCAATGGAGCCCCGCATAAAAGGACAGCAGCAGCACTCTGAGTGATTTTGTTCTTCCTGAGCACCCTCAGGAAGTGCAGTCTTTGCTGGACCTTTTTCAGAAAACGCAGATGGTGTTCACGCTCCACGTCAGGTCCTCCTCAATGTGGATTCCCAGGAAGCGGAAATCCGCCACCCTCTCTACACAGTCCCCTCTGATGGTCTAGTGCTGTAAAGCAGCAACTCTACAGCTGTGCCACCATTACCTAATTTATCTAATTCAGCTTTGGGATTTTATAATGAAATTTTCTAATTGAACCCTTTCTGGCTGCTGTTTTTTCCCCAACTTTTGTCCCCAACTGGATGTTTTCCAGAAGAGGTAAACAATTATTTGTGATCAAAGACCCAATAACGTCCAACTAAATGTAATGGTATGCCTTAGGCATTTAACTAGAACTCATTCAATTCAGATGCAGGACAGAAAGTTTGAATATCTTTTTGTTGAGTGGTTGGGAGTTGTGGAAAAGTAAACAAATCTCAATATAGGGAAGAATAAAAAGTGGCTGCCATTATTGCACTTGAATGGGTTGCAATGCAAAAGTGAGCAAGCCATCCTTCAGTCGGACAGAGCTTTGGTTAAGTCGGAAGATATTTTGGGCTTAGAGGGAGTATTTTTCAAAAATAGTGAGAGTGCTACATGAGCCAAAAGAGATGACATCGTTTTCGTAATATTTGTCTGACTTATCCTGAGTTTAAGGAATCCAATAAATTGGAGTGTAATCTTAAAATAAGAGTTGGCCCACGTGAGATTGAAATTGGAAATTTTCATCCGAAGAGTAGGAATTTTCAATCCTTTCCCAAAAGCATGTGAATAAGAGAGCAATTGAAATGTTCTCGTTTGGTTGTCACATTGGCGCAGCAGGTAGCCTTTCTGCCTCTCAGCTCCAGCGACCCAGGTGGGGAGAAATAAATAAGGAGAATTAGATTAGAAACATAGACATAGAAATTAGGTGCAGGAGTAGGCCATTCGGCCCTTCGAGCCTGCACCGCCATTCAATATGATCATGGCTGATCATCCAACTCAGTATCCCGTACCTGCCTTCTCTCCATACCCCCTGACCCCCTTAGCCACAAGGACCACATCTAACTCCCTCTTAAATATAGCCAATGAACTGGCCTCAACTACCCTCTGTGGCAGAGAGTTCCAGAGACTCACCACTCTCTGTGTGAAAAAAGTTCCTCTCATCTCGGTTTTAAAGGATTTCCCCTTTATCCCCAAGCCGTGACCCCTGGTCCTGGACTTCCCCAACATCGGGAACAATCTTCCTGCATCTAGCCTGTCCAACCCCTTAAGAATTTTGTAAGTTTCTATAAGATCCCCTCTCAATCTTCTAAATTCTAGAGAGTATAAACCAAGTCTATCCAGTCTTTCTTCATAAGACAGTCCTGACATCCCAGGAATCAGTCTGGTGAACCGTCTCTGCACTCCCTCTATGGCAATAATGTCCTTCCTCAGATTGTTGTGATCAATCTGAGAACTGACAAGGATAGGTTAGACCACATAGCCTTCTTTTATGCAATGAAAAATGAAAAATATATCGATAAATTTATGTCGTAAAGAAAATCTGGCTAATATCAATTGGAAAGTTGTAACTGGCTCAAGTAATAGAATGTCTTGTTCTTAACTTAATGTTTCTCTTGCACTAGGAGAGATTAAAAACAGTAATTCCTGTAAGTATTCATTCCCATCATGAATGCTAAAAATACTGAATCTGCATTCCTTGCAATTTAGAAGGAGGGCGATTTGAAGAAATAAGATCCTAAAGGGGCATACCAGGGTCAATCTTGAGATGTTTCTACTATTGAGAGAGTCTCAAATGAGATGTCATAGAAACAATATGAAGGGGCAGTCATGTAAAATTGAGATATGTAGGGATTTATTTCTTGCAGTATATCTGGAGGCATTTAAAGAGGACATAGATATTTTTTTGATAGATCAGAGAATAGAGGGTTAGGGGGGATTGGCACACGAGAGGAATTGATGCTTGGGGTGAACTAGCTATGATTGTAATGAATGTCGCGGCAGGCTTCATGGGGCCAGATGGCCCATTAGAATGCACCTATTTTCTTGTTGTCTTGTACGCTCATCATGCATTATTTTGTCATTTTCACTGTTTAACTCTTCTTAACCAATCAACCTTTGTTGTTGTGCCCATCCACACGATGTGCCCTCTTGGTTTATTTTATTATTCTTACTCTTGGTATTGTGCATTCTGCTAATCAGGTTTTTGAATGAATCAATCAATTAATTAATTAATTAGATCTTGCATACACAAGTGTGCAAAGAGTCGCCACACATAGGTTGCCGACAAAGTTGCAAAGTATTCCAATTGTACTTTGTTTTTGGTGTCCACCACCCCCCCCCCCCCCCAACGCCAGGTCCCCCCCCCCCCCCCCCCCCCCCTGTTCGTTCTCTTGGCGCCCCATCCCCCCATGCTGGGACCCTGTTTGCTCTCGACGGTGTGTCCGCATCCGACCTCCGGCCCCCACTGCGGCCCTGTCATCGTCCAACCCCCGGCACCCACCGCGGGCCCATCCTCGACCGCTGCTGCTTCCTCTATTGACGTCTCCGCGGAGCTCACCGGGAGCTTCCCACTGCAAGTGAACAGCAGCTTTTTTAGGGCTCAGTTGGGGCTTTCAGTTTCTCCCCATCAACTGGGTAAAATTGTCATCGACCAACATTGAACAGCATGCAGATACTGAATGGAAAACATTTTGGCAGCCATTTTGTAACATCTGTGCTTTCCCTTACTCTATCTGCATCAGAAATTGGCAGAATAGCATTACACTGCATTTTTCTTGGTATACTCGCTGTCAAACTAATCTATTAAACATGTAATGGAATAAGGTAATAGTAGCAGTAATGTAAGAGTTTTCAATAGAAGTGCTTGAGCTCAACTAACTGCTCCATATAATTGAAAATAATGAGTTGTCTAAAAATTGTGCTGATCCATGTCATCTTTGGCTTTTATTTCTTCGTGGTTCCTCTTTCTCCCAACAACAGAAGTTATCTGGCTTAACTAATTATCTGTAAATTGTTAGATTAGCTCTATTTGCAGGCTAGACGGATTTTTTTTCCCAATGTTCCAGATAATCACCCTGATTTTATAAAGACAGACTAATATCTTCAAGATGGTGACCAGACCCATATGGAATTTAAATGATGCATTTTAGAAAGTAGTTTTCCAATCAGTAGTCTGTTTGACATTTTGTAAAAAGTCGAGCTATCAAAATCTAATGACTTCCCTACTCCTCAAGCACTTGCCTTCAGAAAATGACTTTGGCAATAAAATAGTATTGAATGAACTGGAACATGCTCCTGTAGAGTGAAATTGATTTTCAATCCTTAATGTATCATGACTAAGTTAAAACACTTTATTCTATGTTATAGTTTCAGACAAAAGTGTTTGCCTAGAAATTGGATTGCATGCAATACAAAATTCCATGAAATAAAATAAATCACACAATGAGCACTTTGCCAGGTGTGTGAGCAGTCTCCAGTGAGTCTGGAGCTACCTCTGGAGTACTATGTTGTGTCCTTGATGGTTCCCTAAATAGCACTTACACATAGAATTCATCAGGTCTTCCCGTGACAACCAGATGAAAGTGGTTTTCTGCATCTCAGTCTCAATTTATGATTGGAAGGATTCAAACATGCCTTGCCAATGTTTGTATCATTTGGTGCAGATCTGATTCCATGGAAACATAATACACAGTGGGTGAACTTGTGCCAGTTGTAAATTATGGAAGGACACATTTGATTGGGATCCTCACCATCGTGTTTTATGAATCCTGCCAATAATAAATTGGGACTTCAAAATGCACAGAAAGACAGAGAGCATAAGATGAGAAATTCTATGTGTTTTTTGGGAATCTATCAGTCACAATATGGCACTCCAAACATAGCTCCAGACTCACTAGAGACTTCTCACACACATCCTAAAGTGCTCTAACTGTGCTCAATGTAGCAGAGATTATAACCATATAACAATTACAGCACAGAAACAGGCCATCTCGGCCCTTCTAGTCAGTGCCGAACACTTACTCTCACCTAGTCCCATCTACCTGCACTCAGACTATAACCCTCCATTCCTTTCCGTCCATATACCTATCCAATTTATTTTTAAATGATAAAATTGAACCTGCCTCCACCACTTCCACTGGAAGCTCATTCCACACAGCTACCACTCTCTGAGTAAAGAAGTTCCCCCTCATGTTACCCCTAAACTTAATTCCCAAATCATGTCCTCTTGTTTGAATCTTCCCTACCCTCAATGGGAAAAGCTTATCCACGTCAACTCTGTCTATCCCTCTCATAATTTTACAGACCTCTATCAAGTCCCCCCTTAACCTTCTGCGCTCCAAAGAATAAAGACCTATCTTGTTCAACCTTTCTCTGTAACTTAGGTGCTGAAACCCAGGCAACATTCTAGTAATTATCTTTTGGAAATTTTTACTACTGAGGATATCAGGTAATGGTGACTCTGCGCTGTTTCACAAGAGTTGGAGGATCCTATACTTCAGTCTGGACATGGGCTGTCCCTGGCAGAACCCCACTCCTGTCCAGATTGCCTTCCTCTTATACTTTGTGGTATCTGCCTCAAAGGCAACTAAGCTTTTTATTATGCATTTATGGGTTTGATAAATGTGTGTGTATGGGAGAGTGGGTTTGTGAGAGTCCGCACTGTGGAACAAATAATGTTAGTATGTCAGCATGACATGTCAGCAAATTCCGTGTACAGTAAAGAGATCACCTTGGTCTTCCAAGTGATATCATGATTTCTGTCTAGAATTGTTTTATTGCTTTCCTCCTGGCATATATCTCTTTCATCACTATTTCAATATCTTTTTCAGAGAACATTTGTGCTCTCCCCATGCAGTCTCCAAGCTGTCGCTACTTTCTATGACGTGTTATAATCGTGTTTCATAAATGTATATTGCTGCTATCTGTTTACTGTAGAGAGTGCACCTTGAAGGGTAGATGACTTCTCCTATGGCTGCACTGCAAAGTATTGGCAGCCACGATAAACTGGGAGTGCTCCTGTTAAGATCTGTTAGGATCAGTGTAAATTTCCTTGTAAGTAAGTCCTTTATATGCTAACAAGTGCTGGCTTTACGTGTTAACAAGTAGAACGGGATTACTCCCTGTCTTAGACTGATGGCAAAAGAATTAGACGTTACTGCAATGATTCCAGGGTGTAAAATTACAGCATGTTTGCAATGATATATCTGCCATCAATGAAAAATTAGTTTATGTGTTTGGTTTAATGCCCAGAAGCATTTAAGACCCAAGAAATCGTGTACTTTGGGAGTTTGGGGGCAATTATTAAACATTTTTTCAGTTTCTGACAACTTCAAATAAAGAGCGGTAATTCTAATCTGGTCTTAAATGTCAAAACTGAAATATATCAATAAATTGTCTAGTTCCACTGAAGTCTGGAACTTACATTTAACATTCCTATTCTCCACCTTGACATAAAAGTCTGGATATAAGCAACTAGTTTTTTGGCAAGTATGTCGGGCAATTTATTGGGTTTTGACTAAGGCTGAAAGCAGCTTTTTTCTAACTTTGCCCATTACTTTTTGGCTTCTGATGACGTATAAAGTTCTTAAAGGTGCATTACATTCTCTTCAGGTTTTTTGATTATTCAGCGTCTAAATGGACAGCGCAATTAGGTTTTAATCAAGAAATCTTTTAGATAAAAAACTAAACTAAATGTTAAAAACAAAAATCATAAAGTGTTCAAGAAAATGTTGTTAATAGTGGGAGATAAATTTTACTCTGGTTTACTATCAGTTATCCTGAGGGCACTGTGAAATATTAGAATTTATTTAGAATTTGACTCTGCGTGTAAACCTATTAGCAAGGTGTCCGTATGTTTAAGAAGATCCACTGGTGTGATATAGTCAGTGGAGGCCTTGATACAATCTGCATGGCCTTCAAGGATAACCCCCCCCTTCAATTTTACTTATTGCTGGGTATATAAATAACTAAATGCTTCATACGTCATTGAGTGGTGCCGTGAGCAACAGCCTTGCCAGCAACGTGTTTGGCCTTACAACTGTTTTTGTTTTATAGTATGTCTAAATGTATGTTTTAGTGTGGGGGGGTGGTGGAAGGGGAATAGGGGGAAACCGTTTTCAGTCATTTACCTCGACGGAGATGCGACTTTTCTCTTTGTCGCACCTTCGCTCCCCTCGCGGCCTAACAACTGATTTGGTGCAGCCTTTCTCGAAGAACGGCCCAGAGCTTCAGTAACAGGTGCGGCGGACTTACCATCGCGGAGTGGGGCGATCCCTTGCCGGGGATCGCCAGAAGAAGTGCTCCGACCGCCGGCCTGCGGACTATAACATCGTGAAGCCGCGGTCTCCGGTAAGAAAATGGCCAATTACAAGCCGGCGTCAGAGTTTCGATCATCCCGACCGAGAGGGCTTGTACATCGGGCTGTCCGTAGCGGTGACTACGGAGGGTTTATGGCCCTGACCACAGGTGAACAAAGGAGGAAGATTGACTGAACGTTATTACCTTCCACCACAGTGATGAATATTGATTCCACTGTGGTGGTTATTTATGTTAAATTATACTGTGTATTGTGTTCTTTTTGGTTGCATGGCTGCATGGCAACTCATTTCACTGTACCTTAATTGGTGCATGTGACAAATAAACTTGAAATTGGTTTAATAGAAATTCTAGTGAAGGCATTGTGAGAATAATGTTAATTAACTTAACAATGTATTCACTGATAATTTTAAACAGATTAATTATCAATGGAGGTCTTCCTTTTCATTAGGTACATTCATTGCAAATCGTGCATCACACATGGGGGAGTAACACATGAGAACATGTATTTTTAACATGGAATGTTTTACTGTTCGGTGGCTTTAATTGATTAATGCCTGTCTGATGTGTGTTTTGCTTCCTTGATGCGCTGATACATTGTAGATTTGGTAGGGATTAAATGGGGTGAATCTTCAAGATTCAAGATTCAAGATTCAATTTATTTGTCATTTGGACCCCTTGAGGTCCAAACGAAATGACGTTTCTGCAGCCATACCTTACAAACAAATAGACCCAAGACACAACAACACAACATAATTTACATAAACATCCATCACATCGCTGTGATGGAAGGCCAAAAAAACTTATCTCTCCACTGCACTCTCCCCCCCCCCAATGTCAGAGTCAAAGTCAAAGCCCCCGGCTGGCGATGGCGATTGTCCCGCGGCCATTAAAGCCATGCCGGGTGGTGCAAGGTCGCACACCGGGTCTTGATGTTGGAGCCCCCGGCGTGCGCTCGCAGAGTCCCGCGGCCATTCCAAGCCGCGCGGGGCGGTGCTGTAAGGCCCCGCTCCAGGAGTTCTTCGACCCCGCAACTCGGGCGGGAGAAGTCGCGTTGCGGGAGCCCTGAAAAGCGGTCTTCCTCCAGTGACCCGCGGGCTCCCGGTGCCGCCGTCCGCCAAACCCGCAGTTGCAGCCTCCGAATCTCCGGAGGTCGGGCCGCAGCAGCAGCAGCGCTCCACCACCGCTCCACCCGCTCCGGACTCGGCCAGCTCCGCGACGGTGAGGTGAGTCGTCGGCACCAGAGCCCCCGGTCTTCTCCTGTTGGAGGCCGCTCCTCATTGCAGCCCCAACGACAACGGAAACCCGACAAAGAAAAGGTCGGGTCTCCCGTGCAGGGAGAGATTAAAAGTTACCCCCCCTCCCTCCCCCCCCCCCCCCCCCCCCCCCCCCCCCCCACACACACCCCCACAAAAAAAATAACAAAAACTACATAAAAACATAGACAAAAAGTAATAAAAATGCAGACGGGCTGCAGAGGCCGCTGCTGACGAGAGTCGCGCCGCCTACCGTCTTGGGGTGGCCTAAGCGCCCTTGCTGGAATTTCTGCAGTTCTACTTACCCAGTCAGAATTGATGGTAGACCAAATAGCTGGAGATGGGCTCTTTCCCACTGGCCCTCCACGTTCCACTAAAATTGCAATTGAGGCATTTTCAAAATGATTATGTTGAATTAAATATTTGATAAATGCAGTTTTAAAAAAAAAATAACCGAGCAGTCATAAAACAACCAAAAATAATTAAATTAATTAAATAAAACAAACAATCGAAGCAGTGTGGAGTCTATTGGTAAGACGTGTCGAGGGTATCAGGCATGTAAACAAGGTAAAGAAGTTGATGATCTAGATGGATATTACATGTTGTTCCAATAAAGTCAAACTTTTCTTTCTGTGTATGGCAAAAAAATCAAACGTACATTTTAATCTTTTTCTCATAGCTTTAGCGAATGCAGTAGGTGCGATTACCATTATAACTTAGTTTTGCTTTGGGTTGTCGCCTGGCCAATTGCTTATTTCAACAAACACACTTACAAATGTACTGGAAGTGACACTGAGCCATGGAAACTAGAATGTAGAGATATGATGGCACAATCCAATGTAAAGAGATACGTGTACGAATTGTACTTCCTGTAGATTTATTTAGATTTTAAAAAAGGATGTGGGTGACCAGTAACATTCCTGGACATTTCAATATATCAGTACATATTGAAGACAAGAGGCTGCCAGTGAAATTTGGCATTCACGGTGCTGTGTCAATTATATACAAACTGGAATTTGAGCAACGTTGACCAAAAGCCACAGATAATTTAGGAATTCACCTGGTTTTTCTTTGTAGGGTTATGGCTCGTTTTCACGGGGCGACTTGACGCAAGATGTAGCCAGAGTGGAGTGGTCGTGGTCTAGCACGATCACACGATATAACGGGGGTAGAGTAAAGAGTTCCCACGGTACTCGGCAATTCTGTCATTTGTGCGAGTGACTTGTCCGTCTCCCGATCTTTCCCGAATGAACATCGTGGACTGTGGTGTAGTTAATCACGTGGCACAAATGATGTTACTTTGTTGTCACACACTATGGTGTTTATTTACCCGAGCTAAATTATGACTGAAGTGTATTGTGTTTTTTTAGACAAATGTTGTTTGGTGTGATGCACCTTCTCTCATGTGCGCTGTACCTTTTTAATTTGTCAAATATGTAAACAATATCTCACATTGACCGTGATGATTGTTTATTTTATGATCTACTGAGAGGTGAAACTTTCAGTCTGAAGAAACTTTCAGCCCGAAACGCCACCCGTTCCTTCTCTCCAGAGATGCTGCAAACGCTGAGATTGCTTAGCAATGGTGTCTATCTTTTTCTGACCAGGACTGCTCTCTCTCTCTCATTGCCCCTCGTCTCTCTCACACAGGCATGAATGGATGAACTCCGCGGGCCATGCAGAACGGAGTGAAATTTTTAGCGACCCATCAGGCTGCCTTATGTCTTCCCCCCCCCCCCCTACTCCCACCCACACACACGCGAATGCTGGAGAAATTGAGTGCAGCGGGGCCGAAACGTTGTGTGTTTCCTTCGTTCCATAGATGCTGCTGCGCTGAGTTTCTCCAGCATTGCGTAGTGTGTGGTGGGAGATTAAATGGAGAGAGACATAAGAATCTGAAGAATGGGTGCCTGTCCATTTCCCCTAAGCTGCCTGGCCCGCGGAGTTCCTCCATTTGCCTGTGTGAGAGGGAGGAGAGAGAGAGAGACTTAGAGAGAGAGAGAGAGAATTGATGGTAGACGCACACATAGGTGGATGCGAAATCTTATGGCCTGTTTTGACAGACACCCACCGCCACTAAATCCATCTGTTCCCCCTCCTTGCCCTCGAGGCACCTTTTTCCAAACTCCAGTCCCGTTGAATTAAACTAGGTTTGATAAATTAAAGAGTTCCCACGGTAGAAAAAAAACTGAGACCCTGGTTCTGGACTCCCCCAACATCGGTCATCCATCTAGCCTGTTCAATCCCGTAGATACGATTTACAGGTATCTAGTTATTTAATTCATTTAATCGAAGCTATCGCCCAGCCTCTCATCTTTCAATCGGGTTCGGCCAGGAAGGAACTGCAGATGCTGGATTAAACAAGAAGATAGACAAACATGTAGCTCAGCGGGACAAGCAGGATATCAGAAGGGTCTCTACCCGAAAGTCACCCATTCCTTCTCCCCAAAGATGCTGCTATGCCGTCGAACTCATTCTCTTTAAACCGGCATCTGCTTTTCCTTCTTTTACACAAGAAATAGCAACTTTTCGGGCGAAACGTTGCCTATTTCCTTCGTTCCATAGATGCTATGCACCCGCTGAGTTTCTCCAGCATTTGGTGTGTGTGGGTGGCCAGTTGGGGGCTTATTTAGAGAGAAAGGCAGCCTGAGGGAAGGTACCCTGTCAATTTCCCTCCGTAGATGCTGCCTGGCCCGTAGGAGTTGATGTTAGAAACTGCTTTCAGACAAAAAGAGACATGTGTACATTAATTGTAATTCTTGTTAGCTAGTTTTATTAGATTTGTATGTAAAAAAGGAAACTGGCTGGATTCACTCATCCAACTTCCGGGACACCGTTCGCAGGATTTCCCACGGTGACCGCAAGAGTTACTAGGATATCGCACGGGACACTTCGTTCATAAAATGTTGCAATGCTCAACCACAAGTGCACAAGACACTCTTGGACAAATTCAAACATGTTTGAATTTTCTCCCGAGTACCCAAGGTACACGATTACCTGCCGTTAGCGCCACGGTAGTCCACGAATGCTGTATTGTTACCGCACGAGGTTCCCACGATGTCAAACTCTGGTTACCTCTTGCGTCAAGTCGCACCGTGAAAAGGGGGTTTAAGGATCAAGGTGGTAGGAATAAGCAAGTAAACTAACTGGTTTTACCCCCTGAATCTTTGAACTACAGTTTGTGCTCAAGTCGAGGCTTCTCAGACCCAACGCCAGCTTCTAACCTGCTACAATTTTTGAGTGAAAGTTCTCTGGTGTAATACTGGGGACTCACTAACAAAGTAACCCTCCACTGCAGGGCTCCATCTGCTAGTGGCTTGGATTTTCATGTCTCACAGCACAAATGTATAACTGCAGGATATAACTGCATTTCATTAGTTTCATTCATTAATTTCATTAATGGTTCCAATTGGAATTGGCATGAAAATTCAGCTCAATATATCAGAATTCACGGAAGTTAAAACCAGGGGAGGCAACCATTTGTGATTAGTGCGCTAGAGGTAGATTTAGTTAATATATTTGTGGAAGGATTTCACATGTATTACTCTTTTGTTAGAAGTTTCTGAGAAGTTTCAAAAGGCTACTGCGCTAGCCTTAGGACTCTGTGTGAAACCTGCTTTGTAGCCCATGCACTCCAGTGCATGAGTGGTAATAAATACGTCTTCACGACATGGCTGGCACATGGTCGTTCATTTCACATTGATGGCCGTGCTTTATGTAATTTCAACCTGGCACAAAGATATTTTATAATACTTGGCAACGAGATGCAGCAAGGACATTTTGTGAAATTTATGGAAACTGCATTGAATTACATTAAAGCCATCAAGTTATATAACACATAAACAGGCCCTCACTCCAGCTTGCCCATTCCCACCAAGGTGTCTCATCTATAACTGCTCTCACCTGCCCATAGACCTCTAAACCTTTCCTATCCATGTACCAGTCCAAATGTATTTTATATGTGGTTATAATTTCTGCCACAACTACCTCCTCTGGCAGCTCATTCGACACACCCTCTGAGTGAAAAGGTTGCTCCTTAGATTCCTATTAAATCTTTCCTCCCTCGCCTTAAACCTATGTCCTCTGGTTCTTGCTTTAGTCTTTCACTTCAAACGACATTGCAGAATAGAAGGATTGATTCATTTTGCCGGCATCTGTGCAGGTTGCTGTACAACTGATATAATTCTTGCTGATTCCAATAAACCCATTTGAAGAGTTGGTACAACTAGTTAAGCAGCACAGTGCCCTAATTCAATGGTGCATGTTTAATGGCTAGAACCAATATCCAATTGCAATTGTTGCAGTTATTGTAGATTTGAAATGAATTGCTGAATGCTGCAAACATGGACCATAGTTGACGGCAATGGTGGGGCGTTGCATAGTTTGTGGAATTTTAGTTTAGAGATATAGCGTGGAAACAGGCCCTTCGGCCCACCGAGTCTGCACCAACCAGCGATCCCCACACATCCCACACACTGTCCCACACACACTAGGCCAATTTACACATACACCAAGCCAATTAACCTACATACCTGTATATCTTTGGAGTGTGGGAGAAAACCGAAGATCTCGGAGAAAACCCATGCGGTCAAGGGGAGAACGTACAAATCCGTACAGACATCATCTTGTAGTCGGGATCGAACCCGGGTCTCCGGCGCTGCAAACACTGGAAGGCAGCATCTGTACCACTGCGCCACAGTGGCCCCCCCTAAATTCAAAGTGTGTGTGCTCAGAGATGGCTACTCTCTGAAAAACTGAATTTCAAGCAGGTTTTTGATATTGCCTGGACAATGGAACTGTGATTAAATAAACACACAGATTGACAATATCACATTGCAAAGGCTCTGAATGTTTACAAGGTAGGCACTAGGTCAACTACATCTTTAAGAGTAATCTGATGGGGAGAGATTATCATTGTGCCTGTATGTAATTTTGGATTTACAAATGCAATGGGTCTGTTTACCAGAGGTCTGGTATAAAGAGGCATCTGTCAACAGTGTGTTTGACACAAAGCAGGACCATGGCTACCTCACGCAACCAAGCACTGCGTGGCCTATTATAAAGAAGAGTAAACAGTATTCGGTACCTGGACTCGAAAAAGGTGGTAATCTCAATGAATAACACAAACTTTTTTCTATTACTGAACATTTCACTATATTAACACACACTGAAGGCAAGAAAATGTCAATTAAATTTAATACCGCTGGAGCAGGAATTAAAGCAGCATTTTGATCAAAAGGTGTAGAAAATTTAAGAATTCACATGGCTTTCTTCATGCCTGAATTGAGAAAGGATCAAGGTGATAGGGATAAGTGAAGTTGTATTGAGAGGTGGGGAAGTTCCAGGGCAAGAATCCGATTTGATTTGCTTGAAGTTACTATCAAAGATAAAGTTTGATAGTGTAAGCATTAGTTTCTTCCCACGTATTTTGTCTTGCTTCACTGAGAATATGCCCACTTCAAAGAAGTTCTCCTCCTCTCTCCGATAAGAGTTCTGCAACATCCTCTCCCTCTTTGATTCCTCCTCCACTCATTCATTTTTTCTATGCACCTTCTATATCTCTCATTTCCTCTCCATGACTCTCAGTCTGAAGAAGTCAGCAGTCCGAAAGGTCACCTATTCCTTATTTTTCTGCACAGAGAATGGTAGGTATATGGAATGAGCTGCCAAAGGAAGCTGGAGAGATGGGTACAATTACAATATTTTAGAGACATGTGGACACGTACATGTCTAGAAAAGGATTAGTGATATGAGCCAAATGCAGACAGATGGGACTAGCTCTGATAGACACTTTGATTGGCATGGAGGAGTTAAGCTAAAGGGCCTGTTTCTGTGCCATATAACTTTGAGTCGGATAAGTTGGACAAAGATTCAAATACATACTCAGCAATACATTTGCACCTTGGACTGCTCCAAAACAGCTGACCTTCTCATGGAATAATGTCATCTCCGCTCATTTTATTAAGGACAGTGGATAGTTTGATTCATGATTTTCCAAGTGTCATTTGGCTATTTGACTAAAATTAGGAACAAGAAGAAAATCTAAAAGATGTACCTTGATGATTCGAAGTAGCAGGAGAGCATTTGAGAAAAATTGCTGGCTTATATGTAGTCCAATAAAGTAATAGGTTTATTGATTGTGAAGAAGTCCTTTGAAAGCAGTGTTTGATACTCCTGGTCCAAACAAATTGATATAGTTTAAAGTGGATAATTAAATGAGGACGCAGTGAGTTGAGTGCGAATCAGTCAGGCTGAAGAAGGGTCACGACCCGAAACGTCACCCATTCCTTCTTTCCAAAGATGCTGCCTGTCCGGCTGAGTTACTCAAGCATTTTGTGTTTGTGGTTTTAACAGGCCCATTTATGGAAAAATATGATGATCATAATAGTAAATGCATATTCCGAGTATAGAACAGAATTCTTCTGGGTACTTCTACTTCTCAAGCGATGAGTTTAAAGTTAAGAATGATATATAATATGCATGATCTACCAAAGTTCCAGTGCAGTGGGCAATGCAATCATCCAGACTGGTGCTGAACTTTGAAGGAATGAACTCAAGCATGTGCACACAGATTCAAATGGTCTGCAGGAAAGACCATCTGAGACTGAAAGTAGACAAAATTGCTGGAATGCTGGCAGCGTCTATGGAGCGAAGGAAATAGGCAACATTTCGGACCGAAACCCTTCTTCAGACTGCTTGATCTGCTTGAAACCCAGTCTGAAGAAGGGTTTTGGCCTGAAACGTTGCCTATTTCCTTCACTCCATAGATGCTGCTGCACCCACTGAGTTTCTCCAGCAATTTTGTCTACCTTCGATTTTCCAGCATCTGCAGTTCCTTCTTGAACATCTGAGACTGAAAGATGGACTGAGAAAAATGTACATTGAAATTGATTCAAAAGTTGCACACTTCTTATTTGATTCCGTATACAATTACAAGACAAATATCTGCAGAGTTACTGATAGTCAGACATCTCAGCGTGCATTTGGATTTGGTGAGGCCACAGATTGGTGCTACTCTTTGTTCCAGACAGATGAAGCAGGAGACGCAACAGGACATCACCATTTGTTAGTAGATGTGTATTGAATGAAGTTTCCACATCTCTGACTGAAGCCGGCATAGTGAATGAGAACACACCTCAAGAACTAAGCACTTATGTCATAGCAGCACAACTGAGTTGCCTTGTATTGAGCAGGCAAGGATATTACCAGGTAGAATTAATCTGTAATTAGGGACATTTTAATTCTGAGGTTTTGTTGATAACATTGGACTTCTTTTGATGGTATCTTACATATATTTGAAAAAAGGTATATATGGTTTTCATCCCAATTAAGACAGAGGATGTATGAAAAACTTTGGTTGCTGGTACCTTGTTCATCACCTGTAATCTTATTGCTATCAACGCCCTCTAGTGGATGAGTGGGAATAAAGGTAGCTGCTATCCACTCATATTGAGGACCTCATAAAGCAATCTATGAATGTTACGTAGATCTATTGAATGCTGTTACTATTGTAGCAGCAGGGAATTCTACTTAAAAGCAACCATCATTAAGTGATAAATTATGTTTCTGAGTGATGAAATAATTACAGAACTACTTTGAATAGAAATCCCTGATGTGCCAAGAATAGAGTGTAATTTTACAGGAATGCTACAGATCACGAGGTTAAACAAACATCAAAGTAGTCTATAAAGTAAGTGCAAGGAGAGAAAAGATATTTTAATTTCAACTTTATTTAACCATATTTGATTTGGGAATGCACAAGACTCAGAAGTGATAAATACGTGGCACATCATTAGAATTCACAAACAACTTGGTTTAACAGGAAATTAAGCCAGCAATCAAAGAGTAATCCATGGAGCTCAAACGCAATTAAACCTCGTACCACGAGAGATTTGTAGATTTAAATGAACTAGAAAACAAGAGACGAATGAAGATATAAAACAAATGAATTAGAGAATAAACCTTAATGGCACCTCAGACTTTCTTTAGCTGAATACCGTCGCATGAATGCTGAAAACCGGCAAAGTCCAGATGAGCATTATTAGTAAACATTCAAAGAATGAGAAATGGCCTTTTGAAATCTAACAGGTGGAAAGGTGAACTGAACTAAATATGAGGTCATGCAAGAATAAGTTAAAAGGATGATGAGAACCCTTGAAATAACAGTTCTGCAAAGGAATGATATTATGATAATATTCCAAATGTAAGAGGGTAATTAAAAAAGAGATGAGAACTCTAGAATTTTTTTTTTAAAGAGCCTTAAGTTAAGGGCCAGCATGATGCAATTAACATTGTAAATGAATACTTCCTTTCTATTATTTAAGAAGGAACTGCAGATGCTGGAGAATCGAAGGTTACACAAAAAAGCTGGAGAAACTCAGCGGGTGCAGCAGCATCTATGGAGCGAAGGAAATAGGCAATGTTTCGGGCCGAATCCCTTCATCAGACTGAAGAAGGGTTTCAGCCCGAAACGTTGCCTATTTCCTTCGTTCCATAGATGCTGCTGCACCCGCTGAGTTTCTCCAGCTTTTTTGTGTAACTTCCTTTCTATTATTTGGATGATTCACATTTATGCGCAGAGCAGCAATAAAGTGGTTCGTGGATGCCTCGAGGAGTAGTTTCATTTTAGCCGGTGTAAAATGCTGCTGGGATTGTGTTTCCCACCAATTTTTATTTTTAATTTCAGTGGAAATCAACTGAATCAACAAACTGTAACTAGTCCAATATTTCCAATTTTATATTGCATCAGGTGTCTGGGGTCTAACAACTGAATTTCTGAGCTTTTGTTCCAGGAAGAAAAATGTCTATGCCTTTTGTTAGGAGAGGTTACATTTAATTTAACTACTTTAAATTAAATGGGGAGATGAGGCAAAGAAAATGCAGATTTAAATTGTTAAAAAAGTAACAGAAAGACTGAGTCAAGTCCTTCATCCAGACTATGATATTCAGAATGTAATTAACTATATGCAGAGTAAATTGAGGCAAGGCTGGGATCACTTTGGAAACAATTGGATAGACTAATGTGGGAAGTACTGGATTTTCAGACAAATTACAATGGGCCAAATAGTCATAGATCTAGATTTTGGTTACTTGTATGAAAGGAAGCACCACTTGAATAAAATGGCCTAAACTACTGAGGTTGCTTAGTTTTTGCATTTTGTTGAAAACTGTCATGGTTGAAGCTAGTTCAGTTTAGAGCTCCATAAATGATTGTCATAAACAGCAAATAATTTAGGTTACTTGACAATATGATATACCACATGTAAAACAAATAACGTTCACACTGTCTGCTTATTCTCCTCTGTGCAGCTGGAAGTAAGTAAACATTTTCTTTCATTTAAACAGAGCTGTGTTTTAAACGGCAAAGATTTACAGTGAGACATTGCAGTTCTGTATCATCATTCTTACCAAATTTTTTTTGGAAGCCTTATATGGTTTGCTATAACAGGATGATAGTCTGGTCTCATAACTTGCAATAAATACTGCAAGATACATTTCTTTCACTTGCATAATGACTGGTGTACCATATCAGGTTAGTAACAAAACTTGCATCTATGACCATCTGGATTTCAAACCGGATAAACCCAGTATTTCAAGAAAGTGAGTCTCATTTGATGTTCCTTTGCTTTAGATCCCCAAGAGGATTATGCTGGGGAAATTGACACCTCGACAGAATATCTTACATTATTCATTTCTCCAATTTTAGGTAGTCCCTGCTTTCTCCTTCTTTCCCCTTCCCTTCCCAGCTCTCCCACAGCCCACTGTCTCTGCCTCTTCCTTTCTTCTTCCCGCCCCCCACCCCCACATCAGTCTGAAGAAGGGACGTCTCGACCCGAAACGTCGCCCATTTCCTTCGCTCCATAGATGCTGCCTCACTCACTGAGTTTCTCCATCATTTTTGTCATTCTTACACTACCTCCAACAAAATTATAAGCCTGTTTTTATTTTTAAATGTCTGAATTTTTATACAAGTTACATTCAGAGCAAGTCTTCTTGCTACCTGTATGTTTACAATGCGACTAACATTGTGGGTTTAAAATTAGATTGCTTAGTGGTGTTACTCCAAAATGCCGACCCTTTCTTTCTTTCTTCAGCACCCTGAATTCAGCCTTGGTATCTGAATGCCCCATTGAATTCACTCATCACCCCCACATCCTTCAGTTGTCCCAGGGCTCAAAACAACAGTTGTGCAAATGTACAGTGACTGTTCAGTCATGCTACTGAAGTTTGCCGCAATGAGCCCTCGACCAAAATGGTGGTTGGTGTACTGCTTCCATATTCATATGTCCAGAGCAAATCTTCCTCAATATAATAATACATCTGCTTAACTAGAACCCTGGGATGGGAGATTGCAGCAACCTTCACCTGGCCCGCCCTGTTTCGACGAATGCAATCAAACTGGGGTGCACAATCAAATAAGATCAAATAGAACAAGTTGTCCGACAACTTTAGGCTGTGCACGCCATATGCAAGAAGAAGAATGAGACTAGAACTCTACCAAAACATATATGGGCCTGGAAATTCTTTCATATTGTGCAGTATTTATGGGCACAATGGATTTGATTGGAAAATGAATCATAAACCAAGATTTTAATTTATTACATTTATATCTAAATTCATAACATTTCTTTCTGAATCCACACCACATTGAAATGTTGATTTACAGACATCCCTAAATGCATGTTCCAATAAGCAGCATCCAATATGCTTAATGGTCAGCAGATTATGCAAACCATACGTATAAACATAGATCTTCACAGCAAAGGTGCAGGCTCTTTGGTCAAAACATAAAGGAGAACTCAGTGGTACCCAGCCCTTGAATTCAGCATTGCAAACCAGTTTGCGTCTGGCCCTCTTTGGATAAACACCTTCCCCATCATGACTGTTCTACTTCAGACTCTTTCTCCCCAACAATCAAGATCTAACCCAAATCTTAACACCTGGTCGCAGCTTTGCCCTGCCATCCATACTGATGGCCTGATGATATCCCTTCTCAACTAGGACTGGCTTTCACTCTGAGTGGTCTGTGAACTGCACCCATGACCTCCACTTGCTCAGAATTATAGCTTTTAATGTACTAATCACACAAGTCGTGTAATGTTGCACCCATTGCCTTGGGCCTTGTGTGAAATGTTCTCCTTGTTGCCGTCAGGCAGACGATATAGGATCATGGCTGCACGCGCCACCAGTCTTAAGAACAGTTTTTATCATCATGCCATCAGGCTTCTGAACTCATAAACACATCACATATGTTGATTATTTTAGTTATTATTGTCTTTTACCTACCATTGTCACTCTTATCTTTTTTTTTCCTTAATTTTATCCTTGTAATATCATTGCTGAGGCGACCCAATGTGTTGTCAAAAACACTTCATCGTACCGTTGACCCTGTGTTTCATATGACAAATAAAAACTGAACTGAAATAGATTTTTCCAATTGCGGAATTTTACACTAGTAATATGTTTGCCTGCAACACACCTAATGTTAAATGCACCTAATCAGGTGCCAAAGAATTTCTAGGCAATAGTGCAAACAAAATGGTTGCATTTAAATTCCACTAAAAGTCAGAGATAAAAGTGAGCAATTCCATGATAATGACTCTTTCATTATTGTAAATGCTGACAGCTTTGACACCTGAATTGGAACTTTGGGAAATTAAGGCATTCACAAGAAATGAAATCCAGATTTATTTCAAATTCCTCGAGTCTGGTTTGTGATTTATAGTCACTTATGGCTGCAGTGTGGTTTAACAAATAGTTTCATCTGCAGCTGAGGCAGAAAAAATAATTAAAAAAGGGGAAAAAAATATTTGGCTAACCTTCCACTTGGTAAATTGCTAAAAAAAAAAGATACACATTTAATTCTGGTTTTAATCACGAGGAATTTAGAATGAAAATATTGAATTATTGATTTCCTAACGGGACCTAATTAAACAAAGCTAATTAACTTCAATTAGCATTAACCATGATGATGGAAGATAGAGGAGAAGTCAAATTACAATTCTAAACTACAGTGATAACACAATGTCCATGATCAGGTATTCTCGTTGTAAAAGACAAAATAAAATCAGTCTTTGTACCATTGGTGCCTGAGA
Source organism: Leucoraja erinaceus (assembly GCF_028641065.1). NCBI lineage: Eukaryota > Metazoa > Chordata > Chondrichthyes > Rajiformes > Rajidae > Leucoraja > Leucoraja erinaceus. The sequence continues at coordinate 158,903,667 of NC_073377.1, forward strand.
TATAGTCTGTGTAAACATTTTATTTTCCTTTCGGCAGTAAGTGAATATTGATGAACACACTTATCATAACACAGTGAGTTACAAGATTTAACTAAAACATTGTGGAGAGATATGGCCAGCGGATACTCGTACTCCATTTGGATAAAATCATGAGAGGAATAGATCGGGTAGATGCACAGACTCTTGCCCAGAGAAGGTGAATCGAGGACCAGAGAACATTGGTTTAAGGGGAAAAGATTAAATAGGAATATGAGGGGTAACTTTTTCACAGGTGGGTGTATGGAACAAGCTGCCAGAGGAGGAAGTTGAGGCTGGGACTATCCCAACGTTTAAGAAAAAGTTAGACAGGTACATGGATAGGACAGATTTGCAGGGATATGGACCAAACGCAGGCAGGTGGGACTACTGTAGCTGGGACATTGACCGGTGTGGATTTTGGGCCGAAGGGCATATTTCCACACTGTATGACTCTAATATTGCACATTTAATGTCGGTATGAGGCTCTGATTCATGGTGACTTGCAATTGATAATGTGATCATGACTCCAAAATTCATTTAATTCAAATGCAGCATCTCCAAGTTTGTGGATGACACAAAGCTGGGTGGCAGTGTGAGCTGCGAGGAGAATTCTATGACGCTGCAAGGGGACTTGGATAGGTTTGGTGAGTGAGCAGATGCAAGGCACATGCAATATAATGTGGATAAATGTCAGGTTATCCACTTTGGTGGCAAGAACAAGGCAGCAGATTATTATCTGATTAGGAAAAGGGGAGGTGCAATGAGACCTGGGTATCCGTGTACATTAGTCACTGAAAGTAAGCATGAATGTACAGCAGGCAGTGAAGAAAGCTACTGGCATGTTGGCCTTCATAGTGAGAGGATTTGAGTGTAGGAGCAAGGAGGTCCTACTGCAGTTGTACAGGGCCCTGGTGAGACCACAGCTGGAGTATAGTGTGCAGTTTTGGTCTCCTAATTTGAGGAAGGACATGTTTGCTACTGAGGGAGCGCAGCGTGGGTTCACCAGGTTAACTCCCAGGATGGCCGGACTGACATGTGATGAAAGAATGTACTGATACTGATATTCATGAAAGAAGGATGAGAGGGGATCTTATAGAAACATGTAAAATTCTTAAAGGATTGGACAGGCTGGATGCAAGAAAAATGTTCCCGATGTTGGGGGAGTCCAGAACCAGGGATCACAGTTTAAGAATTAGGGGGAGGCCATTGAGGACTGAGATGAGGAAATACTTTTTCACCCAGTGAGTTGTGAATCTATGGAATTCTCTGCCACAGAAGGCAGTGGAGGCCAATTCACTGGATGTATTCAATAGAGAGTTAGATATAGTTCTTAGGGCTAGCGGAATCAAGGGATATGGGGAGAAAGCTGGGATGGGGTACTTATTTTGGATGATCAGCCATGATCATGTTGAATGGTGGTGCTGGCTCAAAGCACCAAATGGCCTACTCCTGCACCTATTATTTAATGTTTCTATATAATCTCTGACGTGGTTTGATTTGAACCTAACGCACAATCCAAATGACCAATCCACTGTGTATCCCACCTGCTTCTCTCCATTGATAATATTTTTCAAAGATTAAATTTAACTGTGATTAAATTTTGTGCATGGGCATTTTAAGATACAAGACATGGAGAGAAAAAATCAATATAAAAATTCTGCTGCATATTGTCAAGAGAGCATTGGTCAACTGGTGTTTCAGAATCTTGCATAGATTTAGGTTAATGGTGGAATGGTCTCAAAGCCATGCACGATTCTGTTGAATGGTATCCATGGCTGAATTTGCAACGGGTCTACTATCAAGGGAAACTTTGCACTAGAAATGCCCAACTATGTATTTTACATCAATCTTGCTTGTTATACCTTTTTACAATAGAAGGAGTAGTACTCATATGCCTTCCTGTGAAATGTTTTTCTTTGTCCATGTCATTGTCGCACATAACGGTGGAGCAAGTAGTAGCACAACATCCTGTTTAAGATCCCATGAGTTTCTGTACGTACTGTGTGTTCTCTTGTTTGCTGCCTTTGAATTGCTATTCAAAAGGACTTGTTTGCAATGAAGATAAGTACAGATTTTCAGGAGAATTTTTAATATAAAAGCATGCAAATTATTTCTCCCTATATATTGGAATTTTAAACAAAATATGTAAATATATTCATCTTTGCTCTCTAATAATATTAATGTAAATTTTTATTTTGAATTAAAGACAGTTGTTCTTAATTCATAGTAGCCTCTCCCTCTCTACCAACGGCAGGTATCAGGAATAGCATTTGGCCGTTGCTTGATTACTGTGGACTGTACAGTGCATTACTGTGGATACTCCACCAACAATACACTCGTTGGTGTTGTCCTTTTTCACACAATGTCTTTCATTGCGATGTCTTCTTTATACTTTGCTTTTGTCAACTTATTAGAGAATTGAATCATTTCTCTAGATTCAGTCAACCATCTGTTCTGATAAAATTCCCATACTTTTTGTTATAGAACAAACCTTGCCTTGTACGGGCACCATAGTTTCTATTGCTATGAATAATTATTTCATTCAGAGGTGCCAAGTCCCACAAATCAAACATTTGAACTAAAGCTTCCATCTCAGCAATGCCACCAGACAGGAAGGGGAACTGAGTACAAGTCAGGGAGTCTCTGCAGTTGTTGGCACCTCAGAGTTCTTCAGAACAGAGATTTGACAATAGCTAACATTTACTTAGGACCATAAACATTATTCCAGGAGGCATTAGAGAGACAAAAGGTAAAGTCAAGTTTTAATGTCCAAAAGGCAGGTCAAAAAAATGGTACTTAAAGCCTGGGAAATAAGGAAATAGCAGGAGTTTGAGGGCAGAATTGTCAAGACTGGTTCCATACCAGGGCATCGGAAATGTCCTCGTTCTTCAGGGAACGGGGATTCCCCTCCGCCACCATAGATGAAGCTCACACCAGGGTCTCATCCATACCCCGTAACACTGCTCTCTCTCCCCATCCCCGCACTCGCAACAAGGGCAGAGTCCCTCTGGTCCTCACCTTTCACCCCACCAGCCGGCAAATACAACACATAATCCTCCGCCATTTCCGCCACCTCCAACGTGACCCCACCACTCGTCACACCTTCCCATCTCCCCCCATGTCTGTCTTCCGCAAAGCCCGCTCCCTCCGCAACTCCCTTGTCAATTCTTCCCTTCCCTCCCGCACCACCCCCTCCCCGGGCACTTTCCGTTGCAACCGCAAGAAATGCAACACCTGTCCCTTCACCTCCCCCCTCGACTCCATTCAAGGACCCAAGCAATCGTTCCAGGTGCGACAAAGGTTCACCTGCATCTCCTCCAACCTCATCTACTGCATCCGCTGCTCTAGGTGTCAGCTGATTTACATCGGGGAGACTAAGCGTAGGTTGGGCGATCGTTTCGCCGAACACCTCCGCTCAGTCCGCAATAACCAACCTGACCTCCCGGTGGCTCAGCACTTCAACTCCCCCTCCCATTCCCAATCCGTCCTCTCTGTCCTGGGTCTCCTCCATTGCCAGAGTGATCAACAGCGGAAATTGGAGGAACAGCACCTCATATTCCGCCTGGGGCCCTTGCGTCCGGATGGCATTAACATTGAATTCTCCCAATTTTGCTAGCCCTTGCTGTCTCCTCCCCTTCCTTAACCCTCTAGCTGTCTCCTCCCACCCTCCCATCCGCCCGCCCTCGAGCTCCTCCCCCTCCTCCCTTTTTCCTTCCTTCTCCCCCCCACCCCCCACCAGTCTGAAGAAGGGTTTCGGCCCGAAACGTCGCCTATTTCCTTCGCTCCATAGATGCTGCTGCACCCGCTGAGTTTTGCCAGCAATTTTCTGTACCCAAGACTGGGACAGAGTTGGCTGACACCTTCAACAAACATGAATACACACATATAGACATCAAAGAACCAAAAAAGATACATGAAAAATTTATAATTTATAATTTTTTACTTATTTCTTAATTTTCATTTCAGTAACCGTAACTTCTTTCAACTCTTTCCCCATTCGTTCATTCCTTTTCATGTACCATTCCGTAAGCAAGCAGACGGGAAAGGGTCTTAGCACTGAGCTTGTTTGGAATTTTGCCAGGATGCAAGTAATTATCTGGCAAACAAATTTCCTTCCTGAAAGTTGTTTGGCCTCTGTTCAGCTCCTGGTCGAAATTGCATTTGAAATGCCAATCTCATTGTATGTAGAATGATGGGGCTAATTCTATACATTAACATTTTGTTGAATTATTCTAAACTTCATTTCCATACCAAGATACTGGGCACATCAATTTTGTTCTCCTCCACATAGCTTTAACATGAGTTATAATTTATTTAGGACTTAAATGTTATTCCACTGGACATGAGAGAGGCATAGACAAGTAAAGCCAAGTTTTAAAGAGTGAAGAACAAAGACCTGGTAAAAAAATAAGGGGGTGTATTTAGAGACAGGGAGATATTTGGAGGAGTTTATTATAGAACTTTTTTAATGTAATTTTGTTTTCTTCCACATAATTGCCTTTGCTTCACATACCTGGAATCAACATATTTCATCAATAAATGATGGAGAAATTGCTGGAGGAAATGCTCAATAAGGTCTGGAAAAAGTTAGCAGCTCAACATCTACCTTGTCCAGTCATTAAAAAGGATCTTCCACGCAGAAAATTAAAACATTAAACTGTTTAATTAGGCAACATTTTTCGGGTCGAGACCCTTCTTCAGAAGAAGGGTCTCGACCCGAAACGTCGCCTATTTCCTTTGCTCCATAGATGCTGCCTCACCCGCTGAGTTTCTCCAGCATTTTTATCTACCTTCGATTTTCCAGCATCTGCAGTTCCTTCTTAAACAAACTGTTTAATTAAATCAGTAAAGAAGAGTTAGGGGCATCTTGCAGCAAATGCTTAGTAGCTGATTAGGACGTACTTTAAATATTGTAATCAGTCCAGTTACCAACGAAAAATCCAACATTTTAGATGTGGTGCAATAAAGGGCGAGAGGTTGGTCTCTAATGTCAATAGCTTTTCTTTTGAGAAAGGCCTTGACAGACCCAGACTTCAGATGCAGACAGAGACAAATGAGCATTTGAAAGAGCAAAGAAAGATCTGCTTTTGAACAGTGACTGTCTTGTTCTTCTCAAGAATTTCAACGTGTTTCCCAGCCAACAAAATACCAACAAAACACCTTTTGTGATAAGTTGGCTGCCTTATTCTTGTAAGAATGGAGCAGCCAAATTGTTGACAAAAGACTCCATAAATAGCTGTATAATAATGCAAAATTATCTAAATTTTGGGGATGTTCTCAGAGGGCCGGTTTGTTATTGTCACGTGCACCAAGATTCAGTGAACAACTTTGTTATCTCTACACACATGTCAATAATAAATGTCGTATTTCACGGCTAGGACAAGGCAAATAACTCCCTTGTTCTGCTACTTAAGGTATTCTTTGCATGATGTTAAGTGGGAAACAAAGTGGAAAGGAGAGTGTTAATCCAGAGCCCTCACCCGTGTCAAACACAACTATAGAACCATGCCCAAGCACAAGTCAAAGACGTGATATGAAGACAGACTTTTGTATTTGATAATGTATGCATACTTGATATATTTCAGCTGATGATATTGCCAAGATGCAGCAAATAGAGGGGGAGAAGGTAGGCGCCAGCAGTGGGTCACAATCATACACAGAAAATAAGCTCTTTTTGAAGATATGCACAAAATGCTGGAGAAACCCAGCAGGTCAGGCAGCATCTCTGGAGAAAATGGATAGATGATGCCACCTATCCATTTTCTGCTGACACGCTGGTTAACTATGAAGATAGACTCAAAATGCTGGAGTCTGAAGAAGGGTCTCAACTCAAAGCCTCACCCATTCCTTTTTTCCAGAGATGCTGCCTGACTCGCTGAGTTCCTCCAGTATTTTGTGTCTATCTTTGGTGTAAACCAGTATCTGCAGTTTATTTGATTACAATTTTCTGAAGATACTCTGATACGGGTAGACACAGAACCATTTTCCCAAGGTGGAATGATCAAAGACTAGAGGGCACAGCTTTACGGTGAAGGGAGCAAAGTTTAAAGGAGATGTCACAGAGTTATACAGCATGGAAACAGGCTCCTTAGCCCAACTCACACTGACCAACATGTCCCATCTATACAAGTCCCACCTGCCCACATTTGGCCCATATCCCTCTAAACCTATCCTATCTTGGTATCTGTCCAAATGTTTCTTAAATGTTGTGACAGTCCCTGACTCAACTACCTCCCTCAGCAGCTCGTTCCATACACACTCTGTGTAAAAAAAAAAAACGTTACCCCTCTATTAAATCTTTACCCCCCACACTTCAGGCTTATGTCCTCTGGTACTCGATTCCCCTGCTCTGGGCAAATGGCTCTGTGTGTTTACCTGATCTATTGCTCTCTATATTAAGATAACCCCTCATCCTCCTGCACTCCAAGGAATGAAGTCTTAGCCTGCTCAACCTCTCCCTATAGCTCAGGCCCTTAAGTCCTGGCGACATCCTTATCTTCTCTTACCCTTTCCAGCTTGTCAACATCTGTCCTACCACATGGTGATCAAAACTGAACACGATAATCTGAATGTGGCCTCGGTAACGTCTTGTATAACTGTGACATGATCTCTCACCTTATATACTCAACACTGATTGATAAAGGCCAATGTGCCAAAAGCCTTTTTAACATCCCTACCTATCTGTGACACCACTTTCTAGGAGCTATGGACCTGCACTCCTCGATTCCTCTGCTCTACAACACTCCCCTGACCCTGTTATTCACTGTGTAGGTGCTGCCCTGGTTAGACTTTTTAAAATGCAACACCTCACATTTCTCTGTATTAAATTCCATCAACCATTCCTCAGCCCAACTGATCAAGAACCTGCTGCAATTTTTGGTCAACCATCTGCATTATCTACAATACCACCCACTGTAGTGTGAAGATACATTTTTAATATAGTGTCTGGGATGCGCTGTCAGGGATGGTGTTGGGGGGCAGATACGATCGTGCCATTTTAGGGGCTTTTGGATAAGCAAGTAGATGTGCAGGGAATGGCGGGATAAGGACCCTGTGCAGGCAGAGGAGATTAGTTTAACTTGGCAACATGTTCAGCACAGATATTGTGGGCCAAAGGGCCCATTCCTGTGCTGTACTGTTCTATGTTCTGTGTGACTATAATTAAATGGGTAAGCATGGGAAAACCAAGCAAGAAAAACTCCACCATGCTGGACACAGATAGAAAGGCAATGAAAAAAAATGCCTTGCGTTAACTGTGACTGTAAAGAGGACCCGGAAGATGTTGGGAAATATTACATCATGGGCGGGTACTGGGTCAAGAAAGGGAGCTGTGAGAACGATGTATACAGATTTGAGACAATAACATATTAAAGCATTTTTCAGCAAAAACCCTCAAAGTTTATTACAGAAGTACTTTGGACATGAACTTGCTGATGTAACGTGGGAAATATTATTTTGCATGATTCCGTCCATCAATCAGTGAAAATCCATTTTTAAACAGAAATTATGTTCAGTGAGGAATAACTAACTATTCATTGGAATACTAAAGCCCCTGTCCCACTTGGGCGACCTCCACCGTGACCTCTGGCGAGTTTGCCCGCGACCTATAGTCGCGGCAAGGTCGTCACGGGGTTGTAGGAGGTCTTCAACGCTCTCCTTCATGGTCGAGAGTGGTCTCCGTGTAGTTGAAGCTTCAGCTAGGTCGCGGCGTACGTTTCAAAATGTTAAAAATTGACCACGACTAAAAATAGGTCGCCGTGGGAAAAATTGATTTTAGTCGTAGGTCTAGTCAAAGCCGGTCGTAGTAGGTCGTGATGCTAGTTGTAGGTAGTCGAAGGTAATAGCTCCGGGATGAAAAAAAAGGGTAATTTAAACAGCAGAACGTCACCTCTTTCACTACAAGGCATATTCATTCATAGCTGGAGAGTTTTTTGGAGAGGAGACTTGTGTTTTAGAGATGGCACCAAAAAGGCAGCAGCACAGGGGGGAGGGCACAACCCTCAAGAAAACCTGCCATGCAGGTGCTGCCCACCCAGGAGGAGGAGTGGCAGGAGGTGATGCCACGGGAGGTGATAGTGCAGAAGGAGGTAGCCCTGCATGAGAGATCCCTGGAGGTGGAGACCAGGGAGGTAGTATATATCCCCACCACCACCCCATCCTTCACTGCCTCATGTGAAGGCAGCAAAGCAGCCCTTTCTCCTGTGTCTGACACAGCATCAGAGGCAGATGCCCCATTGGTGGTGAGGGAAGGCTAGAGGAAGGTTATGCCCTACAGGAGGGGGACCTTGAGGAATGGTTCCAGCAGAATGCCATCCTGTATGAAAAGGAAAACGAGGGGTACAGGAACAGTGACAAGAATGGCATGTTTGCCATCCACTGCTCCACATGTGTGCTTAAAGTTCCATCTTTTGTCAAAGCCCAGCGCCACTCATCCAGTCATCTGGTGTACTGGGACAGTCCAACACATCATCTCCATTCACACATTGAGACCTCCTCTTGTGCATCCTCTTCACCCTTGCTCTTCCCTTCTGCCTTTCTTAAAAGGCTGCTGAAGCAAAAGGGCTACTGCAAACAGCAGTAGTTGTATTTTTTACTAACATCCTCCAAACTAGTTCCTTCCTTGCTTGCATGGTTCAGAATGATTTAAAAAAAAACAGTCGAAGGAGGTCGAAGGAGGTCGAAGGAGGTCTTCAACATAGTTGTAGGAGATCATACACATAGTCGTGGAAGGTCATAGGAGGACGTAGGTCACCGCGACCTTGATTTTCTTTTTAAGGTCGCCAGAGGTCTCCTAAGTGGGACAGGCCCTTAAGATATTCCTCTTCTTTGAAATAGTGATAATAGACCTTTTACACTTAGCAGATTGAAGAGATAGCATCATCCTTTAATGATGAATCCAAAGGTTGGCAGCTCCAACACTCAGTAATGCAATGGGCACTTTGCTTGGATTGTGTGGTCAAATCTCTGGAGTGGGAATTGACCACAGGACCCTGACTTGGAGATGAAATACAACACACAATCTGGTGGAAGAACTGAGCAGATCAGGCAGCATCTGCGGAGGAAGTAGACAGACAAGGTTTTGGAAAGAGTAGAAAGGAGATAGCTGGTATAAAATGGTGAAGGTAGTGCTTGCATTTGCTAAATGGATACGTGATGAAGGATTGCTTGGCAGATGGACATGTAGGGAAGGGTGGGAATAGTGAGAGAGCTAGAAGGTGGTTGCCTATCATTTACAGTTCTTGCCATCCCTTCCCCATTACCTCTTTATGCTGGCTATCTCCCCTCTACTCTTTCAATCCAAATTAAAGGTCCTGACCTGAAATATCCTCTCCATTTCCCTCCACAGATGCTGCCTGATCTGCTCAGTTCTTCCAACAGATTGTATGTTCTATCAGATTCCAGCAACTGGAGTCTCTCTGTCTTATAAATGAAAAACTTTATGCTATTATGAGAATACAAGTGTGATAACAGTCTGTAAAAAACTTGAGAAACAAGGATTATTTGTTCAGAGGGGATTGGAATGACTGCAATTTTGTAATGGATGCATTAATAGGTGGAGTGCAGGGGATTTGGGTGTAAATGCAGAGGGAGCTTAATATATATGTAGTTTTGAAGTAAGTGATAAAGTCTAAGTTTCTGACACTTGCAGGACGTGTGAGTAGAGGGAAGCTAAACAGTGAAAGGACAAGTCGAGAAGAATTTGAAAAATATAGTGCAATAATTTATATAACAATATAGTGCAGATGCAGTATAATGTGGATAAATGTGAGGTTATCCATTTTGGTGGCAAAAACAGGAAAGCAGATTATGATCTAAATGGTGGCCGATTAGGAAAAGGGGAGATGCAGCGAGACCTGGGTGTCATGGTACACCAGTCATTGAAAGTGGGCATGCAGGTGCAGCAGGCAGTGAAGAAAGCAAATGGTATGTTAGCTTTCATAGCAAAAGGATTTGAGTATAGGAGCAGGGAGCTTCTACTGCAGTTGTACAGGGTCTTGGTGAGACCACACCTGGAGTATTGCGTACAGTTTTGGTCTCCAAATCTGAGGAAGGACATTATTGCCATAGAGGGAGTGCAGAGAAGGTTCATCAGACTGATTCCTGGGATGTCAGGACTGCCCTATGAAGAAAGACTGGATAGACTTGGTTTATACTCTCTAGAATTTAGGAGATTGAGAGGGGATCTTATAGAAACTTACAAAATTCTTGAGGGGTTGGACAGGCTAGATGCAGGAAGATTGTTCCCGATGTTGGGGAAGCCCAGGACAAGGGGTCACAGCTTAAGGATAAGGGGGAAATCCTTTAAAACCGAGATGAGAAAAAACTTTTTTCACACAGAGAGTGGTGAATCTCTGGAACTCTCTGCCACAGAAGGTAGTTGAGGCCAGTTCATTGGCTATATTTAAGAGGGAGTTAGATGTGGCCCTTGTGGCTAAGGGGATCAGGGGGTATGGAGAGAAGGCAGGTACGGGATACCGAGTTGGATGATCAGCCATGATCATAGTGAATGGCGGTGCAGGCTCGAAGGGCCAAATGGCCTACTCCTGCACCTAATTTCTATGTTTCTATGTTTCTAATTTCCACCATAAATATTGGCAATATGCTGAGATCATGAGTTGACTGCACGTGCCCATGTCCATCCAGTATTGTAGGTGCACAGTAATGCCCCTGTCCCACTTAGGAAACCTGAACGGAAACCTCTGGTGACCTTGCGCCCCACCCAAGGTTTCCGTGAGGTTCCTGGAGGTTTTGGTCACTCTTCCTAATGGTCAAAGGTGGCTTCTGCGTAGTCGAGGCTTCTTCAATGTTCCTGCGATTATTTCAACAAATCCAAAACCGGCTTCGACTAAATATAGGTTGCCGTTTGGTCGAAGCCAGTGGAGTGGGGTTGCTATTTACTTACAGGCAGTCGAAAGAAATCTCCTTCGCTGAACGGCCATTTTGATTGGCTCATTGGAGTTTTCAGCAAAGGATCTTTGGTTTTCAAGACCTAGAAGATCCTGAAGGTAAAATGACCGCTAACTTTATTAAACCTCTTAAAACTGTCTCCACTCTTCTCCTCTCCCCTTCTCTCTCCCCTTCTCTCTCCGCTGTCCTTCTCTTCCTCCCTCCCGCGCTCTCTAAAGGACTTACCGTGCACTGTGGCCGCCATTTACCTTCCTCTTCAGTGAGCAGACAGCGCTCCTCCGCTGGCCCTGGCCCCCACCTTCGCGATGTGTGTGTGTGTGTGTGTGTGGTCGGTAACAAAGATCCTATAGGATCATTTATCAGTAGATGCAGCTCACGCTTCGGTCGAGCCTTTGCAGGCGAGTGACCAAAACCTCTGGCGACTCCCGGAAACCTTGGGTCGGGCGCAAAGTCACCAGATGTTTCCGTTCACATTTCCTAAGTGGGACAAGGGCATTAATCTCACTCAGCTACCTTTCTTTACCAAACAGAAGCAAGGAGTTTGAGTTCAGCTGGATATGAAGTAATATTCTTGAACAATGTGTAAAGGAATCAACAAAAGATTCAAGATTCAAGATTCAAGAAATGTTATTGCCATGTCAACAAGTTGATAGGAATGTGTCTTGGTTCGCTCTCAGACAGACACAATACAGTGCAATACAACCACCACATACACCACTAAATAATACAGACAATATCGTACGTAGGACAATATATACAGGAAGGACAGTACCCAGCAGCGTCATACTAAGCATAAGTGCAAGTGCAAAAGAAAGTGCAAAGTGATTAGTGGAAATTCAAAGATCTGATGGCTTGGAGGTAGGTGCTGTCTCTGAAGCGAGATGTTTTACTTTTAATGCTTCTATATCTCCTTCCTGATGGGAGGAGATTAAAGAGGTAATGTGCCGGGTGAAAGTGATCTGCTATGATTTTCCTGGCCTTTCTGGTGAGTCTTGTTGAGTAAAGTGATGTCACTGAGGGAAGTCTGCTGCAACCGATGATCTTAGAAGCTCGGCGCACTATTCTCTCCAGCCGAATCTTATCCTGCGAGGTTGTGTGAAAAGAATAAGAAATTAGATTTTGTTCTGAATAAGAATGTTTCATGTGGTTAACTCGTGCCTGCTCTTACCAGGACATCTCAGGCATGGTTTTCGATCAGGATCTTGGAGAAAATCTCCAGCCTTTTTTAAATACGCATGCTTTCTTGTCATCATGCATCTGCTGATCTTTTCCTGCACTAATTGGCATCAAACTCTAGGCACATATCTTTTAGTTACAGAACTGCTGGATACTAATATGGCATCCCTTTAGAAGAAGGTGTATGGCTCTCTCTACAATGACTCCCGCCCAAGATCTAACCTCATTTTACTGATTTTGATTAAACCATCTTGGTGAGGTAGACATAAAGGATGGCTCACAGAAGATGAACAGTAGGTGGTTATTGAGATCACCTCCAGCAATGCTTCTACCTGGGCGTGTGAATAATGTTGCAAGTAATTCCGAGTCATGGAAGCAGACTGCAGCACTGCAAGGGCAGAATGCTGTCAATTGGGAAGAGATTACTGCCACCTGGGTGCTAACTGATGTACTGCAAGAGCAGTAATATGCCATCAGAGAACAAATGTGTACTGATTTAGAAAATCCCAGCCTCTGGTTCCACAACGCATTGGAGAATTAGTGATAGGAATTTAAAAACACAGACGGCCTTGAAACTCTTGGTGGTTGCAAATATAAATATCAGCTCTTCCTCTGCATCCTGGAGATGCTGGGCACCTTTGCCTTGTATTCATGCATCCAGCTCATAAAGTAAATCTAATAGGACTTCCATAGAAGTACCCAGAGCAGAAAGGTGGTACCTGGCAACCTGGAAGGGTACCAGACCCAAAGTTCTAATATTATCTTGCAATAACACCACAAATCATCGGACAACATTATACAATATACCACAGAAACAGTGTCAACAGAATGAATGACCCTTTAAAAAGCAGTTGCGCAGTACAACGAAAAAAAAATTCTTGCGCTCGACCCTTTATCCTTAAGAATTAGAGGAAAGTGATCTGATTTTATCTGGTAACGTTCAAAATTAGCTTTTCGTACTTGTTTCCTATAAGTGGGCATCTGACATGCACTGCCACTGGTTGTGGCTGGAAGTACCAGGTTGTGGTTTGTAATTCTTGCCGATCAACATAGATTCATAGTTTCTTCAGAAAAACATCAATCTCCAACGCAGCAGTATTTGATTAAAACTGTAACATCCCAGTTCAGGAACAGCTTCTTCCCAACAGCCAACAGGCTTTTGAACATTACAAACTCCAACTGAACTGTGAACTATGAACTGCCTTAATTGCACGCGGAACTTCAGGCTTTGTTTTTGTTTTTGCACAATATTGCTTTTTTCCAAATTGATTGAACTTTTTGTTGTTTATTATGGTATCGACCAAGTGCTATGTTACATGCTGTTGTGCTGCTGCAACTGAGAATTTAATTGTTCTGTTTTGGGAAATATGACAATATGTCAGATTTAGAGTATTACTAGACTAAGTGGGACCCGTTGGGTCCCATGTTCACACGGGAGGGCTGGTCCCCCGACGCAATATTCCACCTCTTCACCAATTCCAATATTGGTGGCCAGTGGGGGGGGGTTTCTGGAGTGCTGGTATGAATTCTTGGGGTGGCAGCTCAGTCCCTCAAGCCTGATCTGCTGGCAGCTCACTCATGGCTGGTGGGCTGGCAGTTGACTCATGACTATTCCTTGAAATTCCATTTTCAAGCAGGGTGCAAGGCCACCGAATTCAAGTGCAATTTCTTACCACTATGAGCAGGGTGCAAGGCTACCGAATTCAAGTGCAGCTTCCAACCACTTCAAGCAGGGTGGAAGGCCACCGAATTCAAGTGCAGTTTCATACCACTTCAAGCTGCATCCAAGGCCACCAAATTCAAGTGCAGTTTCATACCACTTTCAGCAGGGTCCAAGGCCACCAAATTCAAATCCAACTTCATACTATTTCATGCAGGGTGAAACCACCATAAAACTAACCAAAACACCAAACTCCCAGTTCAGTAGACATTCAGTGTGTTCAGTAGATTCACAGCTCAGACAGAGTCATGACCTCTCCCTCCCCCATCATGCAGAGACTGAGCCACACCCACACTTCTGGGTTTTAAAACCCCTCCCCCTCCCACTGGAAAAGGTGCGGTTTTCAGGATGTGATTGACAGGGGAGAGATTCTCAACATTTTTTAAACACTAATAACTTTTATTTTTCATTGCTGGGAAGAATTCTCTGCACCTGCTGAGTAAGATGGTCAAAAATCACAGCCATAAGTGGTAGTGTTTTATCTAAAATCAATATAGAGTGCAAACAGGAAGTAAGTGCATTAGCAGTAGTGCCTTTCAACTTCAAGCCAAAGCACCCAAGCCACCATTTGCAGTAAGTAGTGCCTTTCAACTTCAAGCCAAATGACCCGCCACCATTTGCAGTAAGTAATGCCTTTCAACTTAAAGCCAAACCACCCAAACAACCATTTGCAGGCAGTGCCTTTTTACTTCAAACAAACCATATTTTCATTTTCAAACCACATTAAGGGTACTCACAGTTGTGTAGACATTGTTCAGTGTTATTCAAAGCCCAGAGAGACATGACCCTTGGCTTCATTCATCTTGCAGAGACTGAGTGAGGCACACCACTTCCTGGTTTTATTATCCCTCCCCCTCCCTCCAGCAGGGGCAGCAGAGAGAATGGTGATTTTTTTAAACTTCAAGCCAAAGCTCCCAAGCCACCAATTGCAGTAAGTAGTGCCTTTCAACTTTAAACCAAAGCTCCCAAGCCACCATTTGCAGTAAGTAGTGCCTTTCAACTTCAAGCCAAAGCACCCAAGCCACCATTTGCAGTAAGTAGTGCCTTTCAACTTCATGCCACCATTTGCAGTAAGTAGTGCCTTTCAACTTCGCCAAAGCACCCAATCCACCATTTGCAATAAGAAAAGCCTTTCAACTTCAAGCCAAATCACCCAAGTCATCATTTGCAGTTAGTGCCTTTCAACTTCAAGCCAAAGTATCCAAGCCACCATTTGCAGTAAGTAGTGCCTTTCAACCTCAAGCCAAAGCACCCAAGCCACCATTTGCAGTAAGTAGTGTCTTTCAACTTCAAGCCAAAGCACCGAAGCCACCATTTTCAGTAAGTAGTGCCTTTCAATTTCATGCCACCATTTGCAGTAAGTAGAGCCTTTCAACTTCAAGCAAAGCACCCAAACCACCATTTGCAGTAAGTAGTGACTTTCAACTTCAAGCCAAAGCACCCAAGCCACCATTTGCAGTAAGTAGTGCCTTTCAACTTCAAGCCAATGCACCCGCCACCATTTGCAGTAAGTAGAGCCTTTCAACTTCCAGTCAGAGCACCCAAGCCACCATTTGCAGTAAGTAGTGCCTTTCAATTTCAAGCGAAGCACCCAAGCCACCATTTGCAGTAAGTAGCGCCTTTCAACTTCAAGCCAAAGCACCAAAGCCACCATTTGCAGTAAGTAGTGCCTTTCAACTTCCAGTCAGAGCACCCAAGCCACCATTTGCAGTAAGTAGTACCTTTCAACTTCAAGCCAAAGCAGCCAAACAACCATTTGCAGGCAGTGCCTTTTTACTTCAAACAAACCATATTTTCATTTTCAAACCACATTAAGGGTACTCACAGTTGTGTAGACATTTGTTCAGCGTTATTCAGAGCTCAGAGAGACGTGACCCTTGACTTCATCCATCTTGCAGAGATTGAGTGAGGCACACCACTTCCTGGTTTTATAGTCCCTCCCCTTCCCTCCAGCAGGGTCAGCAGAGAGAATTGTGAATTGTTAAAAAACATTAATATCTCTCTGATTTGTCATCGATGGGAAAAATCATCCGCACCCGTAAGGTGGAGGGGGGCTCTGAGCGAGGTGGCCAAAAATGACGGTCGTAGGTGACGGTGTTCTGTCATAAATCGCAGCACAGTGGATCAAAAGCGGTCAAGATCAGAGATTTAGTAATATAGATATGATTCTTGAAGTTTCTGAATAATTATGTATTAAATGGTAAAACATGTTAATTAATATTCTTGTAGTTAAACAGAAATGCTTAATAGTTTTTGTTATAATAAGATGTTAATGAACTGAAATGTTACCTGAGATTCTCCAACATCTTAACCTCTGAGCTATTCTTGATTTTACTCACACTACATTTGGCAGTGACGCTATGGGTTGTTTCAACCCTAGGCTTCCAGCATTGCCTACTTTAACTTTCACTATTTCACTTTGTCACCTCCTGCATGACTTTTAGTTTAAGAGATACAGCATGGAAACAGGCCTTTGGCTCACTGAGTCCACACCAACCACTGGCCTCGTCACACAAATCTAAGTTATCCTATTTCTCATCTACTCCCTGTACACTAGGGGCAATTTGGAGAGGCCAAGCAACCTACAAACCCACACACCTTTGAGATGCAGGAGGAAACCAAAGTACCCTAAGGAAACTCACGCGGTCACAGGATGAACGTGCAAACTCCAGACAGGCAGCACATAAGGTCAGGACTGAAACCGAGTCTCTGGCACTGTGAGGCGACATCTTGTAGGATGCTCCTTAACACTTTGACCAAACCTTTGGTCAACATTCCTTTCTGGCTTGTTGCAAACTTTTTTATGTCACTTCCAGTACTTTGGGCAAGTCCTGAGTGCACCCAGTGATCTTGTAGATAAACAGCTAGTACAAATTGGCCTGTTGCTTAAAACAGAAGCAGTGGTACAGGTGCACAACCTTTTATCCGAAAGCCTTGGGACCAGACACTTGTCGGATTTCGGACATTTTCGGATTTCCGAATGGAAGATTTTTAGCGTAGATTAGGTAGGTAGCGCGGGCGGCTTGAAAAGTCTGGAGCGGCTGCCTCCTCCCCGGAGACCAGGAGAATCATTGCATAAATGTTAGTCAGTTAGTTTGGAGGGATTTTATGTGGTGGTGGTGGTGGAGTAGGGGTGAAGGGGGAAACTTTAATTCTTAGTCCCCTACCTGGTCGGCGACTCCCAACCTCGCGGAGCTGGGGGCTCTGTCCGGCCGCGGGCGGCGCCGGTTGGAGCTCCGACCCCATGCAACTCTACCCCTGGCTGCGCGGCTCCAAATCCAGCGACGCTCCGCGAACGTTGGGAGTCGGCGGCCACAGCGCTCCGGAGCTTGCCGCACGGCGACCCGGTAAGGCATTGCCCGCTCCCCGCTGGTATCCCAGCGCTGCAACGCCGCCGACTCCTGACATTCGCAGAGCTGGGGCGTCCGGCCGCGGGCCGCGCTACATTTGGAGCTACAACCGGCGCCGCCCGCAGCCCCACCGGCCACAGCGCTGCGGAGCTTACTGCACGGCGACCCGGTAAGGCATTGACCGCTCCCCGCCTCTCCGACCAGGTAGGGGACTAAGAATTAAAGTTTACCCCTTCACCCCCCCTTCACATAAAAGCCCTCCAAACTAACTGACTAACATTTAAGCAATGATTTACAGATGTTTAAGCGTCTCCCGGTCTCCGGGGAGGAGGCAGCCGCTACAGTAGTACAGACCTGGGTTGACCGTGGGTCGTTTCGGGTCCAGTTTGGCGCCAAACGCGAGTTTTGGTGCGCAGACGACATCTGGAAAAAATGGCCGGTTTTCGGAGTTTTTCGGTTTCCGGAACACCGGATAAAAGGTTGTGCACCTGTACCAAGTTAAATGAGCATTGCAATCCCCAAATCTCTATTTTACTCTTTTCCTTATAATCCCAAGTATTTTTAAACTATTTAAGTTGCTCCAGCTTTTCAATCTGTTTTTATTCAGAAATAAGTCTAATGGCTTCATATTTTCAGTACCCTAGGTATCATGGAGGGATTAACGCTGGCACTAAATTGGCTATCAGCCAGTTCCAAAGGCCAAGTTTTAATCTGAAACTCGGAGATTAGCCTACTTCCATCAAAAAGGCAACCAGGTCATTATTTGACAAGCCTCATAGTATCACGTGGAGATCACCACAGAAATTAATATTTCGCCTGTGGCATTGTGGCCTAATCACTGCAATGAATGACAACTCGTTCATGGGTTAGAATGCCTCTTTAGATTTGCTTCTGAGGAAGGAAATGAGCAAAACTAAATATCATTTATGTCAAGATGATATCATGCATATAAAAGAGAGTGGTGCATTTTGACAGCTGTTTAGATTAGCTTCCCATCGAATAGTTATTATTAAGGATAAGCTTCCAGAATAGACACATCTGTGGACACATTTTTATTTTGTCCATAACTGATTTTCATTGTCCTGAAATATGATAGATATTATGTAAAAACAGAACTTTGCGTAGATTTCAGCAAAGTTTTGGATAATTGATACACTGATTTAGATTCTAGTTCAGTTTATGATCTACCGGCATTTGGATAGGTATGGACTGATTAGGAATAATCGGCATGGTTTTGTGAATGGTAAATCGTATTTCACAAATCTGATGGAGATTTTTGAAAAGGTCACCTAGAGAATTGATAAAGGCTTTCCTGATCGGAGGAGGCCTCTGACCAGTGGTGTGCCACATGGGTCAAAACTGGGTCCATTGCTGTTTGTTATATACCTTAACGATTTGCATGATAATGTAGTTAACAGTAAAATGTAGTTAGTAATTGGTAACATTGTAGACTGAGGAAAGATGTCAAGTTTGGGAAGGTGGGAATGGCAAATAGATTTTAACTCTGACAAATGTGAGGTGTTCGTATGTCAAACTTGTGCAGAACTTACACAGTAAATGGTAGAACCCTGGATAATGTGCAGAACAGAGTGATCTGATGGTGAATCAGGTGGACAGTGTGGGGAATAAGATGTTTGGTGTGCTTGCCTTCATTGGGAAGAATATTGAGTGCAAAAGTTGGGATATCATGATGCGGCTCTAAAAGTCTTTGACTAGGCCTCACTCTAGGTATTGTGTGTAGTTTTGTTCACCCAATAAAAGGAACAATATCATTAAGTTGCAAATGGTGCAAAAGAGATTTACTAAGATGTTACCTGGACTTGATGACTTGAATGATAGGGAGAGGGTAGATAGGCTGGATGTTTAACTTTGGAGTGTGGGTGACTGAGGAGTTAACTTATTGAGGTGTACAAGATCACGAGGGGGCATGGATAAAGTGAATACTATCTTTTCTCCAAGGTAAAGGATTCTAAAACTAGATGCATTGGCTTAAAGTGAGAGGGGAGAGATTTAAGAAGGACCTCAGGCAACTTCGTGACTCAGAGTGTCGTTGGAACTGGAATGAACTTCCAGAAAAACCTATAGAAGCAAATCTAATTATGACATTTAAAAGTCATTTGGACAGATATATGGAAGGGCTTAGAGAGTTATGTGCCAAATTCAGGCAAATTGGACTATGCCAATGATCAGCATGGACAATGTGGGCCTAATAAATGCAAACTTGAACGAACTTTAACTAAGAACCTGTATCCATGTAGTACAGCTCTGTGACTCAGGGCAAGTGGGCAAATGGGATTTAGAGGGGTGATTTAGAACCAAGATTTTGTTCCATGCAAAAGGGTGAGAGTGTATACCAAAGGGGGTGATAAATCTGACTAGTATATTGGCGAGAACCTAGACCGAGACTAAATAAAGTTGACTGGGAGAGAGCGAATTGTTGGAATCTACTAAGTTAGAGTGCAAAAGAAAAAAATAAACCAGAGGATAAAGAGATAGACTGCCTTTGCAGTGTTTGCTAGACTGAGGTGTTGCACTTTAGTATATCGAACTAGTGCAGAATGAGGTTTATACAAAGACTCTAAATTACTGGTAGTTTGCACGAGAGGGAACAGATATTTGGGGTATTGACTGAATTAATATCATGAGGCCAAAGAAGGAAGTGGAATATTTTTAACCCTGGCAGGGTGAAAGTGTTCTGAACATTTTGGTTGGACTCAAGAGCATTGAGGAAGGATAGATTTCTGTTATGGGGCTTCAGGAAAGCTGGAAAGGGTTTGGGAATTGAGTCTACCTCTGTATTTCTTCACAACAAGCATCAACCAATGAGTTGGAGATGAGACTCACAGCATGCGGTCAATTCCACAGCAAACAAAATCAATTTACTCAAGAGTATTTTTAAGAGTAATCTGGGCAGAAACTGCAGTAACTTCTCCTAATAAAAACAGGGCAATTTCTCTAGTAAAAAATCTAATGGGTAGGGCAAAGTTACATATGCAATATGTGCAGAAAATCAATTTCAGTCACTTGCAGTAGAGTGATCATTCAAGTTGGACAGGGGAATTAGTCATTCATTTCGATTTTGGCTGGCTGTATCTTTCAATACATAAACTTGACTTTCTGTTTTCAGCTAATGTCACATGATGCTGGTAACTCATGCAATAGTGCCACCTGCGGGTTCAACTGATAATGCCAATAAATATTGCCAGGTCATTATTAACAGATAATTATTAACAGATTTTTAAGATATAATGCCAACCAGTCTGAAGAAGGGCACCGACCCAAAACGTCGACTATCCATTTCCTTTCACAGATGCTGCCTGACCCCTGTGTTTCATTGGCAGAGAAATTACAAACAGAAAAAAGAAACCCTTATGCATCTGTGAAAATAATTTAAATATAAAAATGGGAGCCCACATTTGTGTGCAAATTTTTTGATTTTTTTGTATCAGCGATGGTTGATAATAATCAAGAATTATCACACCAATAAAATAATATTTAAACTAGCATGGTATTGGAGTTTGTCATCTTGTTTTCCATTCAGAAATATAACAAAGAGGTCTAGAGAGTTTAATTGTCAGTTGTACTGACAATTGTCTATCTTCGTAAGGCAATTAAATTCTTACTTGCTGCAGCTCAGTAAACAATATGCACATAGATAATATATAATAAACAAAATTTCTATAAATTAATAACCCCAATACTAGAACAAAGTCTTTAGTGCACTCGAAGACAGATTAGTGTTGTGTAGTGTTCAAGAGATTCAGATTCAGATTCAATTTTAATTGTCATTGTCAGTGTACAGTACAGAGACAACGAAATGCATTTAGCATCTCCCTTGAAGAGCGACATAGCAAACGATTTGAATAAAAAAAAAATAATAAGTGTCCGGGGGGGTGATTGGCAGTCACCGAGGTACGTTGTTTAGTAGAGTGACAGCGGCCGGAAAGAAGCTGTTCCTCGAACTGCTGGTTCGGCAACGGAGAGACCTGTAGCGCCTCCCGGATGGTAGGAGGGTAAACAGTCCATGGTTGGGGTGAGAGCAGTCCTTGGCGATGCTGAGCGCCCTCCGCAGACAGCGCTTGCTTTGGAGAGACTCAATGGAGGGGAGCGTGGAACCGGTGATGCGTTGGGCAATTTTCACCACCCTCTGCAATGCCTTCCGGTCGGAGACAGAGCAGTTGCCATACCATACTGTGATGCAGTTGGTAAGGATGCTCTCGATGGTGCAGCGGTAGAAGTTCACCAGGATCTGAGGAGACAGATGGACCTTCTTCAGTCTCCTCAGGAAGAAGAGACGCTGATGAGCCTTCTTGATCAGAGTAGAGGTATTGTGGGTCCAAGAGAGGTCATCGGAGATGTTGACTCCCAGGAACCTGAAGCTAGAAACACGTTCCACCTCCGTCCCGTTAATGTGGATGGGGGTGTGCGTGCCGCCTCTGGACTTCCTGAAGAGCCTGATTGTTATTGGGAAGAAACTATGCTTGAACCTGGTGGTCATAGTTTTCTGACTCCTATGCCTTCCTCCCAATGGTAGGAGTGAAATGAGAGTGTGGTCAGGGTGGTGTGAGTCTTTGATGCTTTTGGCTGAATATTTGAGGTAGCGCATCCTATAGATCACTTCGATGGAGGGGAGGTCAGCATCTGTGATGGATCAGGCAGTGCCTACCCACCCTCTGTAATATTTTTCGTTCTGGACATTTAAGTTGCCAAACCAGTCAATATGCACTCTACTGTAAACCTGTAGAAGCTCAAGAGGGTATTTATTGACAGGTTGGTGAATCTTACCGCTGCTGACCTGTCAATAAAGACAGGTTCGTTAATCCTTGCCTTTCCCCTTGTAAAGTCAGCAATCAGCTCCTTGCTGATGTTAAAAGCAAGATGATTGTCAGGCACAATTTTAATCAGATTTTCAACCTCCCTCCTATATTCTGACTCATCATTGCCTGTTATTTATCCAACAACGGTGGTATCCTGAGTGAATTTAAAGATTGTACTGGAACTCTGCCTGGCACGCATTTATGGGTATAGGGTGAGTAGAGCACAGGACTGAGCACACAGTCCTGAGATGCTCCTGTACAGATGATTATCAAGGAGGAAGTATTGTTGCCAATTCATACTGTTTGTGGTCTACCGATGAGGAAGCTGAGAATCCAGCTATACAGGGATGGGTGGAGACCCAGTCCCTGAGTTTGATAACAATTTTAGAGGAGACTAGACTAGGTGGGACCCGTTGGGTCCCTGTCACACGGGAGGCCTGGTCCCCAAACGCAGCCTATTCCCCCAACATAATATTCCACCACTCACCCATAGTCCGCAACTGTCCTGGTGCGGCTCATTTGCCCTCAACCCCCAGCTCACCTTCTTCTTTCCTCCTCTTCCACAATCCCTCCCTCACCTCTCCCTCCCTCTACTTTCCACTCCGTCCATAACTCCTCTCCCCTCCCTACCCCCCTATCCCCCCCACCTCCCCCCAATCCTCAACTCCCCCTATCCCCCCCCAGTATCTCCTCCTGACCTCCCCCACTGCCCTCCTCTCCCCCTATTCCCCACTCCCTACCTCCCCCCTCCCTCTATTCTCCCTCCTCCCCCACACTCCCTCCTAACCTTCCCCCCCCACTTTCCCCCTCTTCATCCCTACCCTCTCCTCTCCCGCAATCCCGCCACTCTCGCTCCTCACCTCCCCAGGATCTCGAGTTTGCCGCTACTTTCACTCCTTGCATGCCCGGAGCCAGCAGCGCCGCCGTCCTCAGAGGAAAAGCCCAAGGCTGTGGCCTACCTTGACACGGGTGCCGCATACTCCGGCTGCGGGCCATGACGGCTGTGGCTGTGGTCGGGCAATGGCGGGCACCGCCGGTGAGTGACAGCTGACGCGGCCAATCAGTGCAGCGATGGTGCAGGAAGGGGAGTCACCATCCCGGCTGTGACATTGACTGACAGGAGAGGAGACGAATCTGCCTGGCGTTGACTGACAGGAGAAGAGAACAATCTGCGCTTGTGCGGTTGTTACGATTTTTAAACCTTAATAACTTTTAAAATATATCATCGATCGGAACTAAACTTGTTGCTTTTGCAGCACGGAGAATGCTGTGTAAGGTGGCCAAAAATCGTAGCCCTATCCTGTATAATTTTTGCGCAAATAGAAAAACCATGCTAAACAGAAGACCACAAGATCAGAGTTTTAGTTATGTATAGATAGATGATGATGGATGGATGGATGGATGGATGGATGGATGGATGGATGGATGGATGGATGGATGGATGGATGGATTGACATTAAGGTTATTAAAATACAGTATCAAATACATAACAATATAGGGAATGATACAGGCAAAAGTGGTAGTCTCACATCTGCTTTTTAAAATGTATTAGCATCTGGACTCCAAGGCCCACTGTTACTGTCAATCAGACGTTGCACTGCATTAGAAATAAAAATCTGCCAACAAGGTGGAGGTCCCTCAAACCTGGGAGAGAAGAAAGCATTGGAGGCATTTAAAACTTTGATAGTTAATGTAACTGGCAAAGCCAAAGGTACAATTTTGCTGGTTGTCAAAGATGTGATGGGAATTTTGGAGGCAGAACTTAATTACTGCAACATTCAAGATATTGTCAGAGTCTTATTAATATATTATGTGATGCTTAGCCTCAGGAAAACTATTTGTGTAGTATATGTACCAGGTATAATATATAGGCATGGGGTAATCACGGGTGCCGAGAATGGGTAGACATCAGCAAAATCCAGGTCTTATAAGCTTTTGCTTTCATATCGTCATAGAGATGTACAGCATGGAAACGGGCCCTTTAGCCTAACTTGTCTATACTGACTAAATTGGCATTCTGGGCTAGTCTCATTTGCCTTACCTTACCTCTTACATTAAGAATATGCTCTTGTTTCAATGTAATGCTTTCATCTATCTATACATAACTAAAACTCTATCTTGTGCTCTTCCAGTTTGCGCAGTCTTTCTATTTGCGCAAAAACGGTACACGATAGCTGTAGGATTTTTCATCAGCTCACTCACCGTTCTCCTGTGCTGCGAGTGCAATGTTTCGTTCCGATCGGTAGTATATTGTAAAAGTTAGCGAGGTTTGAAAATCGTAAAAAAACGCACGTGCGCAGATCGATCTCCTCTCCTGCTCGTCAGCGGCGCGCGGATTGGTCTCGTCTCCTGTCACTCCCTAGAACGGTAGCCCCTTCCTGTGCCATCGCTTCTTTATTGGAGCTGAGAGATGCTGCGGGTGGCCGGCGGAGATCTTCAAATGGACACAATTTTCGGAGTGACCAGAAGCGGCCCGGCTCGGAGTCGGAGATATCGCCAAACGGAGAGTGGAGAGTCTGATCCCGGCAGAGGAGAGCATCCAGCATCCCGCTGTGAGTCCCAAACGCACCACCATCGCAACACTCTGCAACTCCAGCCCCTTTGCCTCGGGTCCCCCTCGCTGGCTCCTGCCCCCTCCCCCGCGATACTCCCCTCTCCCCCATGGCTCTTCCCCCGTCTTTTCTCCAAGCTCTTGCCCACCCACACATTCAAGAGAAAACAATCCAAGTTTGTCCAACCTCTCCATATTGCTAATACCTTCTAATCCAGGCAGCTTCCTTGTTTACCTCCTTCACCCTTACCATAGCCTCAACATTCTCCCTGTAATGGGGGCAACCTGAACTGCATGCGTTACTCTAAATATGACCAAATCAAAATCCAATAAAGCTGCATTACACCCTGCCTCTTATACGTAATGCCTCAACAAATGAAGGCAAGCATACCATATGCCTTCTTAACCACTCTATCTATTTGTGTTGCCACTTTCAGGGAGATATGGATTTGGACGGCAAGTTCCCTCTGTACATTATTGCCGTTAAGGTCTTGCCATTAACTGTATACTTTCCACATGAAGGAATGTAGTACTTCACAATTTATGTATAAAGTCTCCCTGTCAAATACCTTCTCATGTGCCATCTGGAATAGATGTTGCAAATCCCAGCTGCTACCCCAAACCCCACAGACCTGGAGTGGAAGCAAATTTTCTTCAACTCTGAAATCGAAAGACTTGCACTGATGAAGCATTTTCATAACCTCTGGATGATGCTCAGCTGATGAAGTACTTTTGAAATCTCAGTTATTGAAATGATGAAGTGCAATGTAATGCTTTGTTGACCCAGATGCGGATTGCATCCTGAATGGCAGTAGGTTTAAGAAATATTATGCCAGAAATTGCTACCAGCAGCAAGCCACCCACACTTGACATGGTCACATCATATAGATGTGCTGATGTCAGCCTCCTGGCTAGTAAAGTCTGAATTCAAACTGGCAAGAGTCTGCGCACCTCCCTTGATACAATGGTCTCATTTACATGGCCCACACCAGCCCTGTTCACAACATGGTGGGGTAAGCATGCCCTGCAGCTCTCAAACCTGTGAAGTTGAGTACTTCAGAATGTTCCTGGCACTCAGAAAACACCACTCAAAAAATATTACAATTAATTAAATTAATAAAACCTTACTGTATGCATTGAAAATTAAAAAATAATTGAAATTAATGCAAAATTCTCTAAAAAATACTTGGTCAATTAACCATTATAAAACACTAAACCAGATGTTAATTAGTTTAGTGCTTATACTTTTTACTCACAGTCTGTCCTCTCCGTTCAAGAGAGTGGGTTAGCGGTTTCTGCCCCAGATCCACTGGCCAGATTCCTCAACAAAACTGCTGGCTGTAGCCAGGAAACTAATGGGGTGCAGTCAGAATATCACTGGTGATGTTCTGCCAGTGATGTCAGGATTCTGTTTTCGTCCAGGAATCCTAAGGGTCTTGACTTTCACAGTGGGTAAATGGTTAGCAATTTGGCCACAATTCCCACTCATACACCATATGTATCATCTGGTATGAAACAATGCACTATTTATTAGTATAGTTAAAAATAGATTTATTACAACAAAAAGCAATGTAATTTACCTCTTCTAAATAACACGTTTATTAAATAATTGTAAATCCCTTGATAAAGAGAGCTAATAGTGGTAATAAGGTGTACGGTAATCATTTTCTTAATGTTAAGAAAACATTCAAATGCTTTTAAAATGTCACAATTAGTGCCTTTTCACTGAAAAGAAAGAGCTTAATTTTAAAAGCTTTCTTGAAGGCCAACAAAGGAGTGCAATTAGCAGAAACCAGCCACGGTAATTAATTCAATCTGGAATCAGTCAGTTTTGTGGGAAGAGCTGCTTCCAGCACGATGTTTTTCAAACCCTCCTAAAGATTTAAGAAAATTGATTTATGCTAAACATAATTGGCACTTGAAAAGTGGTGATTTTTACTTGTGCTGGTTTGGCCAATTTCAGATGAATCACGTTGAATAAATCCAACCGTAGCCTGGTTGAGGCTCCAGGCCAGGAAGTCTAATTAACATCCCAGACCTTAGCAACGTGAAAAAAAATCCCTTCTCCCCTACCTTCCAACATGCTGAAATGACTTCAGAAATACTTGTAGACCGGTTACATGTGGAAACACACATTTTCCCCTTTCAATCATTTATCAGCTAAGCATTTTTCACATGTTGGCATGTCCTTGTTACTTCTCATTAACAATCCTGAGCAATGTGTCATTTCATTCATTAGCAATGATCCAATGGTACTGATTAGGTGACTTGTATGCAGGGATTGTAGACATTGAACGTGGTGGAGGTCACGTTGACTTTGTGTGCTGGTGTAAAGATTCAGAAATAAAACTAGGGAATGATGTGTAACCAGTACCTGAATGAAGATTGTGTTTTTTTTTACTATATTACCCGAATTTTTAGGAGCTCCTTATTCAACCAGTGTAAACGTGATTTGCAACAGTAAAATAATTGTGTGTTTTTAAGTAGTAGTATAAATCGCTGGTTACGGACAAAGGTTGTGTGTGTTGCTGTTGTGCCACTGGCTTTTCCATGGGATTGGTGCAGCAATCCATCTGGGAGAGGGAAGAGAATATATGACTGGAACAGCAGAGTTTCTAATTTTTTCCCTGCAGCAGAGGTCAGTAATGGATCAAAATGAAAGCTTTTGTTATCTCCAGTCTGGAAATGATTATTATGAAGTACATGCCTGCAATGTTGTTTTATAGGGGTGATTACGGCCAGAATTGTTATATTAGTCAATTTTATCACTTGTAACTGCAAGGAAGCAGGTTCCTTTTTTTGTGCAAATTGTGTCCAGCTGGTAAAGCATTTTTATTGGCCTCTGGCTCAATGATAGGCTGGGGTTTTATTAGCCAATCAGAATATGGGAATGTCAGTCGCACACAGTGAATAGATTGTTGCTCTGTTAATGATATGGAAACAAAATTAGTTACTGCAGCTTCCTGACAGACTGGTGCTGTGAATGTAAATTAGTGTGAAGGAGAAAAATAAATATTTTGCTATGTTAAGAACATCCTCACATCGCCTAAAGAAAGTACAGCAATGTAGTAAGTCATGATTTTGCTTTAAAAATAAAGTTTAAGGAGACTGAATTTACCAGGAAAAACATTTGGTTTGTTGGACGACTTCGTACAATGTTCAGCTCAAAATTATTTTGCACTGTACGGCGTGCGTAAATGTGAACTAATAATGATACTGTGAGGGCAACAGAGCAGCTGATACGTCATTGCGCCTGTGGGCAAATGATGTATCATTTTAAGCCCCAAAATTACAGGATTGAGAAATAAAGAGCACAAGGACTGCAAAGGGAGATGAATTATTGGCATGAAACTTCACTAATAAGCCAGCTGTTCTGTGCTGAACTGCCAGATTTTGCCTTCATAGCTATATAAAGATTCACTACTTCCACACAACCGGTTCCATGCATTGGACCACTCAAGGGATTCCATGGTAGATCACAAGCTTATTCAATTTCCCTGTATTTATGTTGGAAAATCTGACCGACGCACCTGAACCAATTTAAACCTTTCACGGAGTCAGTGACATAATTCATTCCAATGGCGTGGAATGGTAGCGAGGGGGTTAGATACATTATAGGTAATTTACACTTTTGATTTAACTAAGCTCTTTAAATGCATTGTTTTCCAGTGTTCATAATAATTTGCTTTTCATTTTTAATACTACGTTAAATAGTTCTTAAATGTTTGACATTATCATGGATACGCTAACGCTTTGAAGCTGACCTGCCTGACAAACCATTTAGGCATGATTATCAACCAATTAGGCATTGTGCTGCCAATCTGGTCAATCCATTCTTTTTGTTTTAACTAAAAAACAATTTAATCAATTATTGTAATACGATAAAAAAAACATTACCAAACAAGCCCCCCAGCATAATACAAAATCACCCAATTATCTATACAAATATTCTTAAATGTTACACTCTTAAACAACTATATTACAATCCTTGCCAAGGATGCATTCCACCACCCGCAGTGCCCAGCGGTCCCGGGAATCCCTGAGGGTGCCCATGGAAAGCGCCTAGTTCCCTCTCTAGTACCACCCAGGCGTGGATGTAACTCCAGAAAAGGGGCAGGCAGCTGGCTCAGGCAGAACCCTCTTCCGGCTGGCGTGTGACTCGCGGATGGCCAGCTTGGCCATGTCCAGGAGCAATCCAACCAGGACATCTTAGGCCCTACCCACTCCCCTACGCACAGGGTGTCCAAAGATGAGGATGGTGGGTGTGAAGTGCAGCCAGAGGGCAAGGAGCAACCCCTTTAGGTTTCGGAACGAGGGCTGCAGCCTCACACACTCCATATACACGTGGAACACCCACTCTTCCAGCCCGCAAAAGTGGCAGGCGGCTGGCGAGACTGTGAACTGGGAGAGAAACGGGTTGCACGGGAATCCTCAGTGCAGTACGCTCCACCCCAGGACCCCATATAGGGGGGTCCTCTAATGACCAAAAGACAATACTGACCGCCACTTTGTGGCCGGACAGTGGACGGGGGCAAGGAAGCGCGAGGACTGGATGAGGAGCCCGTTAATCCATCTATTTGTGTGAACTTTGCACTGGAGACTTCATCCAGGTTGGAACCTACCAGGGAGGCAACCAGGTGTTACAAATGCAGTAGCTCCATGCAATTTCATGCCAAAAACTATTGTATTCCTTTCCACACATTGTCGCCTATTTATGCATTAATAATGGTACATAGTGTTCAGACTTTTTTTTTTAATCATATGTCAACCCATTTTGCTTTTTGAAATTGATTAATAAGAACATTTATTCAAACCATGTTTGCACTGTGATATCTAAAAATGAATATTCTTTGAAAGTCAGATAACTAGATCACGTTCCATAAACACACACAGGAAATTGGAGGATTTATGAAGCCATGGGATAAAGTGCTAAAAAAACAAGAACTCTACCAATGACAGCACTAGAAGGAATGGCATATTTCCCTGTGGACAGTTCTAGGTTTAAAAAGGTGGAAATGTACAAGCAATTTTAAACTAATTTAGTACCAACCTACTTGAGTTTTTTCATTTCCTTTCCCCATCTCTTGCTTTCTATGATTCAGACTGAAATAGGGTTCCGACCTGAAATGTTGTCTGTCCATTTCCCCCCCGCCCCCATAGATGCTGCCTAACCCAGAGTTCCTCCAACACTTCATTGTTTAGCGTAATTACTTAGAAAATCATCACTTTTAAATAGGTCATTGTCTAAGTATGTAATGTAGCCCTGGAATAAAGTTATTTTCATCTTCTATGCTTTAAGTTTGGCGCTTGCAGTGAATTGTTTTTCTGACATGTATTTTACCAGGGATTATTTCACTTGAAAATAGAAGTACACGTTTGGATGTGTGGCCCCCAATGTAACTGATAGCTTGCTGAATATAGTGCGGGACTTGTACCCCAGAGAGGGTTAAAGCTAAACTATCCTCTGAAGCACACATTTTATTTGAGATAGTTCATGACTACCTTTCATCCAAAAAACACACGGGCACACTTTTAGCAATAAGTTGTGACATTAGTTTGCAGATCATAATGCAAATCATAATGCAAATCCATGTGCAATGTTGCCACTTCACAAATTCATGCTTCACCCAACACCCGGCTTAATCTTGAACAGCTAAGTGTGCATCAAGAAAAATAAAAGAGCTGCCACCAGTGCTATTAAAACAGGTTGTGACTTTGTGTAGTTTGTTTGCTGGATTGTTTTTTTCTGTCAGTTAATTTTATGGCTTGGAAGGTGCTGAAGTACATTTTCTTCGTTATGGAAGGTTATGTTAGAGGATATTGCTTCTAAATGACTGGTAGGCTCTCCTCTGGGAACTGAGTATGACTGAGAGAATGAAGAAAGGTCAGACACAGCAGGTCCAGCTGCTAGTAAAGGAAAGAGAAGGAGGGGGCGCAAAGCTCTTAACAGGAGACCAAATTTGCTGTTGGTCCTTAGGGAGCAGTTCCTTTTACACCATTTTCAGCAAGGACCAAGGATTTAATTGCTTTACACTTGAGATTGTGTCTGAAATCTACCTACAAATGCAACTACTCCTGCGATCGCAGCGGAAACCTTTACATGTCTGGTTCATTCCAGGCGGCTTCTAGATATACGACTTCCATCATCCAATCTACAGGGCACCAACGTAATAAGAGATGCCACTGGGGCGCTCCACACAAAGAGAAACAGTTCAGAATCATTTCTTCCCACCAGAGAGACTAACAGTGAAATGGAAATTAAGATTTGCACAGATTGCAGGCTCTCCTATGCTGCACGGTGCTGTGAAACAGGTTGATTCCTTTTTCTGCACCTCATGTTAACTTGGCTATTTTAATGAAATTAAAGGGATTTAATTTTCACATTATCCATCTGATCTGGGACTATTGGCAGCAGCCTCTTCCATTCTGCAGTCTTCTTCCGTGTCTCTCTGACCCATCAAATGGTGGTTACTTGGTAATAAATTTAGTCCTTTGTGGCTCATAATTCTAAACAGGAACCCATGATTGTGTGTGCAACATGTCTACAATACCATAGATAATATTGCCTTCACTGTACGCAAGCATCTCTTCCAAAGTATTCTCTTCCAGAAGAACACTGCAGTGGTCAACTTATGGTAGCGTGCTGGATTTTGCATATCCTCTCCACTTGCACTCCTTGTCACATGCTGAAGAATAGGAGCACAAGAAGAAGGAAGACAAAGCAGCTAGTTGAGGAAGAGGAACAGAGGATCCATCGAAGATAGAATAGAGTGCCTTTTATTGTCAATTCAAACAGCTTGGTTTGAATGCAATTGCATTCCTCCAGTCTTAACATTGCAAAAAAAAACCAAGACCCACACTTAACACAATTTACACAAACATCCATCACAGTGAATCTCCAACACCTCCTCACTGTGATGGGAAGGCAAAAGTCTTATCTCTTAGAGCACCATCTAACCATGCTCTAGTGAGCAACCCAAGCACCATCAACCTATCCATCCCCAACAGCCCCCACCTCTTACTTTTCCCTTGTTATTGAACCATTGCATCTATCCCTTAGCAAAAAAATAAAAACTCATGCCCAATATGAATGTAGTTAAATAATGTATGTAAAAGTAAACATCTTAGCTTATAATAAAAACAGAAACTGCTGGAGATGCTTAAGATAGCATGTGTGGAAGAAGAAACAGTGCATGTTTTGGGTCAATAATCAAAACAATTCCTATGATGAAAGGTCATCATAATTAAATATTAACAATTGTTTTCTCTAGACATGCTGCCCAAGATAAGTCCATAAGTTCTATTTTCCTTTGTTTTTGCAGCATCTGCTTTTTGTTTGCTTGAAAAATGAATCCAGTATATTGCTTTCATCCTATTCTACTGTATGCCTTTGCACAGAATTTCCCTTATAAAAGGAGCATCCCTTTGGCTACATCATGGTTGATTAGAGGCTCCCAACTCATAAAAGGAATGCAGATGGCCTGGGAGGGCGGTATCTGAATATGACTTGGCCTGGATTTCAGTGGTTAAGGCTGGCTAAGTGAAAGAAAACATCAAAAATGCAAAGAAATGGCAAACAGTCAGGGCAGGAATCCTGTCATCGAGGCCCAGGCAGACCTCAGCAACCAGCTGGCCCACTGAAGGACAGATTGATGAAATGTGTGATTCCTGTTTTGCCAGATTACCTAAGGTCATAATGTCACTAGTTTCCACTTGAAAATGCACAGTCCAAATCTCCATAACAGCACTCATAACTTTAATGGAAGCTTCAATGAGAATGAAAGGAGGAACATTTAACAGAGGTGTGCAGGGCACATATTTTTGCAGCAAGTGGTAGGTGCCTAAAACCCACAGCCAAGGGTGGTGGAGGAAGCAGATACGATAGTAAGATTAAACGAGAACTTACCAGTTTGAAGTTTGATCTTTATTTTATGAGGAGTTACGATGAGGGATTACGTGAAGACCCCACCAGCACGCATGCGCGACATTCTTCAAAGCAGCGGTGTGGAATCACAGAAAACACAGTAATTGAAATAAACATAGTAAAGATAAGGAGAACTAAGATACCAGTTGATCTTTATAATTGAGGGTGGGAGCGGAGGGCACGTAATCCCTCATCGTAACTCCTCATAAAATTAAGATCAAACTTCAAACTGGTAAATTCTCGTTTAATCTTACTATTTTACTTCGGAGTCGCGTGAGTGACTATGTGAAGATTTTAAAGCTCTGTGATTTCAAACCGTGTAACAGTCCATGCTTCACTCACTGCCGAAGTCATCCAAGGGAGGAAATATGTTATCGTAATTAAACATGAATCTGTTTTATAAAACAATAACGATATTTATTTTAAACAATAACAAAGAAAATAACGCTCCCCCGGGCTTAAATTATATATTTGCAGAGTCTAAAATCCTCTCTGCAAAATGACACAGGTTTTACAATCGGCTTACTGTAGAACGCCTGGAAAGTTCTTTCTGTGGACCACCCCGCTGTTGCCAGGATGTGGTCTAATGGCACGTCCATTCTGTTAGCCGCCGATGTAGATGCTGCCCTGGTGGAGTGAGATGTGTAAATATCAGTATCCACCCCAGCAGCTCCCAATACCTGTTTGAGCCATCTAAAGATGGTTTGTACCGACACCCGACCATGTGGCTTTTTGTAGCTGACCCGGAGCCTTTTCTCTCCCTCGGGGATTTTCGGTTGCGTTGAGGTATTGTAGTAGGTGTGTCATGACTAGAGCCAGGATTTTTCCATGAATGCCATGTGCCTTTTCATGCCTTTTTTTTATGATTTCAGGAAGATAATGCCTTTTTCACAATTGAGTGCCCAAATCAGCCTTTTTTGCCGTTTTAACGTAACTTACAAGAAAATTTACACCACCGGGGCGAAACCCGGCTGTAAGTGGGTGTTAAGTGGTGATTGGACAGGGGTGCGTGGTAAAGGGTCCAGTCTTTGCAAACTGGAGTCATGCTTTAAGTAGGTGTGAAGTGGTGATTGGGGAGGAGTAGGTGGGGAAGGGTCAGGTCTTTTCAAACTGGAGTCAAACTGTGAGTAAGTGTGAAGTGTTGGTTGGGGTTACCAGGGTTAAGTTTCTGTTTATCGTAACTGCAGTAGAACCCGTTCAGGTCGTTGGTCAGCTGACGATTGTTCAAGGAGGGGGGGGGTTTCCTCTTGTAGCTTGTGATTTCTTACAAGCCCTTCCACACTGAAGAAGAATCATTTGCTGAGAACTTGCTCCTCAACCTTTCCTTGGCAGCTCTGATTTGGTCTGCTGGGGATGGTCATGGGTGGTTCAATGACCCTGTCAAGGACCACTGGGAACCATGGCTGTGTAGGCCAGTCGGGTACTACCAAAATACCTGAAGCAGAGTCCATCTGTATTTTGCGTTGTATTTGACTGATGAAGCAGAAAGGGGAAAGGCATAGAAATATAGTTTCCCCCAGTTCAGCGAGAATGCGTCCATCGCCGCTGCCTCAGGGTCTGGTTCCCAAGCGACATATGTTGATACCTGGTGATTCAGTCGGGATGCAAAGAGATCGATATCTGGTGTTCCATATTGCTTTGTAATTTCAGCAAATGCTTTGGGGTTTAACATCCATTCGGTGTTATCATTGAATTTGCGTGACCTGGTGTCTGCCACTGTATTTAGCTTTACCTGGTAGGTAAGTTGCTGATAGCCAAATATGTCTGTCGACACACCATTGCCAGATTGTGTTGACCAGATTATCACATGATATCGATTTTATCCCGCCCATATGATTAATATAGGCCACCACTGTGGTATTGTCAATCTGTAAGCGGACATGCAAATGGTGCATAGTTGAACAATAAGCTTTTAACCCATAGAACGCACCCAACATTTCCAAATAGTTTATACCCAGTGTCTGTAGTAGTGATGATTCTTGAGTATTCCATCTACCACCCGTACTAGATATAGTATTAGTTGCTCCCCAGCCTTGAGCACTAGCATCTGTTTGTATAGTCAATGTTGGATTATTGATAATGATGGGACTGGAACTATGCCAAATGTTCTCTTTCCACCATTGTAACTCTGATATTGCTTTAGTTGGTAATTTCATGGTTCGGTCAAAGTGACCTGCATGTTGTTTTAACGCTTGCACCTTTGCTCTTTGTAAGTTTTGATAATGCAAAGGTCCAAGCTGGGTAGCTGGAAATGCTGCTACTAATTTCCCAATTACTCTTGCCAATTGTCGAATGGTTGGTTGATTGGTAACCATTAATTTGTTGCAGGCTTGTGCCAATTCTGCTGCTTTTTCTTTTGGCAACGTTAGATATGTGGACTGAGTTAATTGTGAATCCCAGATAGTCCATAGTTGTGGATGGCGTCAACTTAGATTTATCTGGATGTATGACAAATCCCAAAGTTTCAAATAAATGTTTAGTAGCTAATACTGCTGAATTAGCTAATTCCAGGGTTTTGCCTATTATCAAAATATCATCAAGATATGCCATGACAATATGTTTTTGTTTCCTTAGTATTGCCAGGGCTGGTTTTAATATCTTGGTAAACATTCTTGGGGCTGATGTTAGACCATTAGGCAACGATTTGTACTGCCATTGTTGCCCCATCCTGTTAAACTTTAGGTATCTACGATGATCCTTATGAATGGATACTGAATAATATGCATCTTTTAAGTCGATGCATGCCATAAAGTATCCTTTGGAAATCAATTGTTTGGCAGTAGCAAATGTTTCCATTTTAAAGTGTATATACTTGACAAAAGTATTCAATGTCATTAAGTCAATGATGATGCGACATCCACCATCTTTTTTGGTTTTAGTAAATATATTTGATACGAATTCCAAAGGGCAATGTTTTGATTTCTCTATGATCCCCTTTGTATGTAGTCTCACCAGTTCTGCTTGTTCCTCGCATTTTTCTTTTAGTGAGAGGGTAAATTCCCTTTGGGGTGCATGCTGAACTGGTGGCATACTTTTTTGAATGAATTCAATTTTGTATCCTTGAATATTTTTTCGTATATAATTGTCAAGAGTGATAGTCCTCCATGCTTCCAAAAACAGGTGTAATCTCCCCCCTGTTAGTAAAGGGTCTGCACCTTTTATGTACTGGAAGGAACCAGACCCACCTACCTCCATTGTTATTGGTAGAATGTTCACTTCTTGGGCTTCCGGCTCTTTGTCTGTCGGGGTGGTGCTGTGTGGGGGTGGCGCATCTTCCATGGGGTCCGCTCTGGGCCCTGTCCTGAAAAAGACTTCCGGGGATGATATGCGGACCCCATGCTTTCACCAGTACCATGAAGTAGACGCCTACTGGTGGATGCGTAGGGGTACTGCCGTCTGGGTTGCGTCGTCTTGCTTGTTTCGGGACCTGCCCTCATGAGTCCAAGCGCCTTGGACTCCTCATCCAGATCTTGTTTTGGTAGATCTTTGCCAAATAGCAGGATCTGTGGTTGTGAGTTGGCGTTTTACACAGTCCTGCGAATTTTGGGTTGAGGGCAGGTCTTATGACCTCCATCCGGAGGTTGTTGATCTCATGCTGTGTGTTGCACAGCAGAGCCAGGGTGTCTTGTTGATTATTTGTCATGTCGACCCCGCCCACGGAACGAGCGTACGAAGTTATAGCCGACGTCAGGAGCTTTAGTATTTTTGGTAATTTGAGTTCTTGGGTTCGGATACCCAGCCCAATGTACCCCCAGTTTTGGCTGTTAACAGCTGGTACATTGAGCGATATGCAGTTTTCGGGAGGCGTGTATAGTTCCATCGCCTCATTGACTACCTGTTCTTGGAGTGGATTAAAGAAACAATTCAATACTAGCCGCCAGTTTGGGCTGTAACGGCTGTCCCGCTCGCAGTGTTACAGCGTAGCAGTTTACCACT
Source organism: Leucoraja erinaceus (assembly GCF_028641065.1). Lineage (NCBI taxonomy): Eukaryota > Metazoa > Chordata > Chondrichthyes > Rajiformes > Rajidae > Leucoraja > Leucoraja erinaceus. The sequence continues at coordinate 158,940,067 of NC_073377.1, forward strand.
CCCAGCAGCTCTTCCTGTTCCTGTACCCCCAGCATGCTATCGTGTTCTTCAGCCACTGACCCCTGTTCTTGACCAGCCCAGCCCTGGTCGCCAATGCTCCCCTCTGCTGAGGGTGATGCGATGGCCAGTGCTTGGTGATGCACTGTAGCGGGAGTGTTTGTATTCCCTTGGCGGGCTTTCCCCATCTCCCTGGGCAAGTCCCGCAGGAGCATTTGCTCCATGAGCCTTTCCATGCGGCCCAAACGGTCACCTCTGCCGCTCTCGGGCGGTGAGTCTTCCGTACCGGACTCATCCGAGTAAACCGGCCAGACCGACTTCTGTTTAGCCTTGCCTCCAGCCCGCTGCGGTTGTTCGAGCTGTGCAGCTAGTGGCGCTGAGCTCGGCTGTACAGAGATTTCGTCGGTGACTGTAGACCGCAGCGTGTGCGGTCCAGGTGCCGCCGATCGCCCCCCACTGCTAGGACCCTCCTGGGCCATCGTAGTCGGACGGGGTACGACCTTCTATGTCTGTCTTCCCTTGTTCATTATTGCTGTAATGATAAAGCAGAACAAGGATTCCAAAATACGACCTCAGAGTAAGTTTACTTACCTGGAGGTCCCGTTTTTAAACTTTTTAAACTTTTTAAACTTTAAACTTTTTAAACCCGTCGCTGTTGCACTGCGTGAGACTCTATGTCGCGCATGCGTGCCGGCGGGGTCTTCACGTAGTCACTCACGTGACTCCGAAGTAAAATAGTGGCATTTGAGAGGCTTTTAGACATGCACATGAATGAACTGCTGAACTACTATCCATCGCTGGTGTCCCTCAGACTATCCTTGACCAAACTTTGCTGACTAAACGTTATTCCCTTGTCATTATCATTAGGATGGAAAGTGACATGGTTAATTCAGAGACTAGGGTCCTGAACTTAAAGAAAGGAGACTTTGAAGATATGAGATGGGAATTGGCTAGGATAGACTGGCAAATTATACTTAAAGGGTTGATGGTGGAGATGCAATGGCAAAGATTTAAAGGCCGCATGGATGAACTCCAAAAATTGTTCATCCCTGTCTGGTGAAAAAAGAAAACGGGGAAGGCGGCTCAACCGCGACTAATGAGAGAAATCAAGGATAGTATTAAATCCAAGGAAAAGGCATATAAATTGGCCAAAAAAAGCAGCAAACCGGAGGACTGTGAAAAATTCAGAACTCAACAGAGGAGTTCTTTAGGTATGTAAAAAGGAAAAGATTATTGAAGACAAATGTAGGTCCCTTACAATCTGAGACAGGTGAATTTATAATGGGAAATAAGGAAATGGGAGAACAGGTAAATGAGTACTTTAGTTCTGTCTTCACTAATGAAGACACAAACAATTTCCCAGAAATACGAGGGGACCGAGGATCTAGTGGGAGGAAGGAACTAAAGGGAATCCACATTAGTCAGAAAATGGTGTTATGGGCCTGTCCCACTTACGCGATTTTTTCGGCAACTTGCCGGCACCCGTCATGGTCGCAGCAGGTCTCCGAAAATTTTCAACATGTTGAAAATCCAGTGGCGACCAGAACAAGGTACGACTCTTTGGGCGACTACTCACGACCATACAGACTTCACCCCGCGACATGTGGCCAGGCTGTCGCCTGTATGGTCGTGAGTACTCTCGTCAGTCGCCCAAAGAGTCGTAGCGTCTTTCTGGTCACGTTTCAACATGTTGAAAATTTTCAGCGACCTATGACGGGTGCCGGCAGTCACGAAAAAGTTGCGTAAGTGGGACAGGCTCATTAGGTAAACTGTTGGGACTGAAGGCAGGTTAATCCCCAGGGCCTGATGGTCTGCATCCCAGAGTAAAGGAGGTGGCCCCAGAAATCATGGATGCACTGGTAAACATTTACCAATGCTCTCTCAACTCTGGCTACCCTCCAGTCTATAGGAGCTGATCCAGTGTAACCCCACTTTTTAAGAAAGGAGGGAGAGAGAAAACGGGAAATTATAGACCAGTTAGCCTTGCATCAGTCGTGGGGAAGATGCTTGAGTCGATTGTAGATCAAGATGTTATAGCAGTACATTTGGAAAGCAGTGACAGGATCAGTCAAAAACAGCATGGATTTATGAAGGGAAATCATGCTTGACTAATCTTCTGGAATTTTTTGAGGATGTAAAAAGTAGAAGGGATAAGGGAGAGCCAGTGGATGTGGTGTATCTGGACTTTCAAAAAGGCTTTGACAAGGTTCCACACAAGAGATTAGAGCACAGTATTGGGGGTAGGGTATTGACATGGATAGAGAACTGGTTGGCAGACAGGAAACAAACTTTAGGAATTAACTGGTCCCTTTCAGAATGGCAGGCAGTGACTAGCGGGGTGCCGCAAGGCTTGGCGCAGGGACCCCAGTTGTTTACAATATACATTAACGATTTAGACGAGTGAATTAAATGTAACATCTCTAAGTATGCGGATCACACAAAACTGGGTGGCAGTGTGATCTGCGAGGAGGATGCTATGAGGCTGTAGAATGACTTAGATAGGTTGGGTGAGTGGGCAGAAGCATGGCAGATGCAGTATAATGTGGATAAATGTGAGGTTATCCACTTTGGTGGCAAGAATAAGAAGGCAGATTATTATCTGAATGGTGTCAGATTAGGAGAAGGGGAGGTTCAACAAGACCTGGGTGTGCTTGTATATCAGTCACTGAAAGTAAGCTTGCAGGTACAGCATGCAGTGAAGCATGTTGGCCTTCATTGTGAGAGGATTTGAGTTCAAAAGTTCAAAGGTCAGTTTATTGTCACATGTACCGATTAAGGTACAGTGAAACTGGAATTACCATACAGCCATACTAAAATAATGCAACACGACACACAACTACATAACAGTTAACATAAGCATCCACCACAGCGGATTCCTCACATTCTTCAAGGCAATAAAGTCCAATCTTCTTCACTCCTTATTCTCCCACGGTCAGGCCAATCAAACCATCTGCAGTCGGGGTGATCAGAGCTCCCGCAGCCGGCAGTCGAAGGCCCCACATCGGGGCGATTGAAGCACTGGCGACGGGGCAGTTGAAGTTCCCGCGTCGGGTTGGTCAAAGCTCCCACGACACGGCAGTTGAAGCTCCTGCACCTTGGAGCTCCCAAAGTCGTTCTCTAACCAGGGACCGCGAGAACCACGGTTGAAGTCCACAGGCTCCTGATGTTGGAGCTCCAAGGTCGATCCCCAACATGGATCGCGAGCTCCACGATGGTAAGTTCGCAGGCTCCCGCGGCTGGAACTCATGAAGTCGGTCGCCAGCAAAGGCCGCCAACTCCTCGATGTTAGGCCGCAGTGCGGACAGAGATATGATACGGGAAAAAAAATTGCATCTCCGTCGAGATAAGAGATTTTAAAAAGTTTAAAAGAATCAAGGGATATAGGGAAAAAGCAGAAATGCGGTGCGGATTTTAGATGCTCAGCCAAAGGGCCGAATTGCCACCTCCTGCACCTATTTTCCTATGTTTCTATGTATCTATACATTGTAAATGGATTGATTGTAATGACATGCTGTCATTCTGCTGACTGGTTAGCATGTAACAAAAACCGTTCACTGTACCTCGGTGCACGTGATAGTAAACTAAACTGAACTGAATATGCAGGAGATGGAGAGGTTTCCAGCAGGCAGAGGAGATTGGTTTCACTTCATGTGTAACAGACATTAGTGCTTATTATGGAGTCAGAGTCTTGCAGCACAAAAACAGGACCTTCAGCCCAACTCATCTTTACCAACAAAGATGCTCCATCTAAGTTCATCCACATATCCCTTTAGTCTTTTGTTGCTTATATCTGTTCAAAAGTCTTGTAAATGTAGTTATTGTATCTACCTTGACATTTCTTTCTGACAACTTATTTCATATAATGTACCAACCTCTGCTTGAAGAGTTGCCACTCAGGTCCCTGTTCGATCTATCCCTTCTCACCTTAAACCTATGTCCTCTAGTTATTGATTCTCCTTCCCTGGGAAAAAGACTTTATACATTGTACTTATCCATGTCCCTCATACACCTCTTTAAGGTCACCTCTCAGCCTTTTAAGCTCCAAGGAATAATGTCCTAGCTGCCCAAACCCTCCCTATAACTCAGGCCCTCGAGTCCTTGCAACAGTCTCATAAATCTTTCCCATAGCAAGGTACCAAAACTGTACACGATACTTCAAGTGCAACCCCACTGACATTTTGTACATCTGCAACATAATGTCCCAACTCCTGTACTCAATGAAGGAATGGGATTTGATGTGCAGTATCCTCACACTCATTTGCCCCAGTGGCCACACTATCAACTTTGATCCCCGGCATTGTATATTTAATTAGATTATGTCTTATGTTCGAGCAAAGTACCTGAGAGCAGAAGCCAAAATTTACTCTTCAGATCATTAAAGTTTGATCATCGGAGAAATTGCTCATTGCACTGTGACAGAAGGCAGATTATTATTTAAATTGTGTCAAATTGGGAAAAGGGGAACTACAACGGGATATGGGCGTCCTTGTTCATCAGTCAATGAAAATAAGCAGTGTTTAAGAGGGAACTGCAGATGCTGGAGAATCGAAGGTTACACAAAAAGGCTGGAGAAACTCAGCGGGTGCAGCAGCATCTATGGAGCGAAGGAAATAGGCAACGTTTCGGGCCGAAACCCTTCTTCAGACTGATCGGGGGCGGGGGTGGGTGGGGACAAGAAAGGGAAAAGGAGGAGTAGCCAGAAGGCTGGGGGATGGGAGGAGACAGCAGGGGGGCTGAGGAAGGGGAGGAGACAGCAAGGACTAACAAAATTGGGAGAATTCGATGTTCATGCCCCCGGGGTGCAGACTCCCCAAATGGAATATGAGGTGCTGTTCCTCCAATTTCCGGTGCTGCTCGCTGTGGCCATGGAGGAGACCCAGGACAGAGAGGTCGGAGGCGGAGTGGGAGGGGGAGTTGAAGTGCTGAGCCACCGGGTGGTCAGCTTGGTTATTGCGGACCGAGCGGAGGTGTTCGGCGAAACGATCGCCCAACCTCCGCTTGGTCTCACCGATATAGATCTGCTGACATCTAGAGCAGCGGACGCAATAGATGAGGTTGGAAGAGATGCAGGTAAACCTCTGTCGCACCTGGAACGATTGCTTGGGTCCTTGAACGGAGTCGAGGGGGGAGGTAAAGGGACAAGTGTTGCATCTCTTGCGGTTGCAAGGGAAAGTGCCCGGGGAGGGGGTGGACCGAGAGGGAAGGGAAGAATTGACAAGGGAGTTATGGAGGGAGCGGTCTTACAACTGACTGACTTCATCCACTTCACCACTAACTTCCATCCGGCACTCAAATACACCTGGACCATTTCCGACACTTCCCTACCATTCCTTGACCTCACTATCTCCATTGCAGGCGATAGACTTCTAACCGACATACACTATAAACCCACTGACTCCCATGGCTATCTGGACTACACTTCTTCCCACCCTGCTTCCTGTAAGGACTCCATCCCCTACTCCCAATTCCTCCGTCTACGCCGCATCTGCTCCACGGATGAGGCGTTCCACACCAGGACATCTGAAATGTCCTCACTATTCAGGGAACGGGGGTTCCCCTCCTCCACCATAAATGAGGCTCGCACCAGGGTCTCTTCCATACCCCGCAACACTGCTCTCTCTCCCCATCCCCGCACTCGCAACAAGGGCCGAGTCCCCCTAGTCCTCACCTTTCACCCCACCAGCCGTCACATACAAAAAGTAATCCTCCGTCAGTTTCGCCACCTCCAACGTGACCCCACTACTCGCCACATCTTCCCATCTCCCCCCATATCTGCCTTCCGCAAAGACCGCTCCCTCCATAACTCCCTTGTCAATTCTTCCCTTCCCTCTCGGTCCACCCCCTCCCCGGGCACTTTCCCTTGCAACCGCAAGAGATGCAACACTTGTCCCTTTACCTCCCCCCTCGACTCCGTTCAAGGACCCAAGCAATCGTTCCAGGTGCGACAGAGGTTTACCTGCATCTCTTCCAACCTCATCTATTGCGTCCGCTGCTCTAGATGTCAGCAGATCTATATCGGTGAGACCAAGCGGAGGTTGGGCGATCGTTTCGCCGAACACCTCCGCTCGGTCCGCAATAACCAAGCTGACCTCCCGGTGGCTCAGCACTTCAACTCCCCCTCCCACTCCGCCTCCGACCTCTCTGTCCTGGGTCTCCTCCATGGCCACAGCGAGCAGCACCGGAAATTGGAGGAACAGCACCTCATATTCCGTTTGGGGAGTCTGCACCCCGGGGGCATGAACATCGAATTCTCCCAATTTTGTTAGTCCTTGCTGTCTCCTCCCCTTCCTCAGCCCTCCTGCTGTCTCCTCCCATCCCCCAGCCTTCTGGCTACTCCTCCTTTTCCCTTTCTTGTCCCCACCCACCCCCGCCCCCGATCAGTCTGAAGAAGGGTTTTGGCCCGAAACGTTGCCTATTTCCTTCGCTCCATAGATGCTGCTGCACCCGCTGAGTTTCTCCAGCCTTTTTGTGTAACCAATGAAAATAAGCATGCAGGTACAGCAGGCAGTGAGGAAAGCGAATGGCATGTTGGTCTTTATAACAAGAGGAGTTGAGTTGAGAGGTCCTTCTGCAGTTGTACAGGACCCTAGTGTGACCACACCTGGCGTATTGTGTGAAGTTTTGGTCCCCTAATTTGAGGAAGGACATTCTTGCTATTGAAGGAGTGCAGCTTAGGTCCCGGGATGGCGGGACTCTCATATGCTGAGAGAATGGAGCGGCTGGGCTTGTATACTAGAATTTAGGATGAGAGGGGATCTTATTGAAACATATAAGATTATTAAGGGTTTGGACACGCTAGAGGCAGGAAACATGTTCCCGATGTTGTGGAAGTCCAGAACCAGGGGCCACAGTTTAAGAATAAGGGGTAAGGCATTTAGAACGGAGATGAGGAAACATTTTTTCACACAGAGTTGTGAGTCTGTGGAATTCTCTGCCTCAGAGGGCGTTGGAGGCCGGTTCTCTGGATACTTTCAATAGAGAGCTAGATAGGGCTCTTAAAGATAGCGGAGTCAGGGGATATGGGGAGGAGACAGGGACGGGGCACTGATTGTGGATGATCAGCCTGAATCACATTGAATGGCAGTGCTGGCTCAAAGGGCCGCATGGCCTACTCCTGCACCTATTGTCTATTGTCTATTGTCTATTGATAATTTCTGGACCAGAAATTGGCCTGGCTGAGATGTGTGCCCCATTGTTAGCCAAGAATGAGGTGCCAGATGTGAGGACTGTGTCTAATGTTGTGGCTTTATTTTAGAAGGGCTTGAGAAATGAATAAGACTGGAACTATAGACCAATAAGACAATCATCTGTTGGTAAATTACTGGAGGGGTGGGATATACATGAATTTAGAAAGACAGGTCCGGATTGGCGATAGTCAACTAGATTTGTGCGTGGGAGATCACAGCTCATGGATTTAATTGAGTTTTTTGAAGAAGTAATCAACAAAGGCTAATGAGGGGGGGACATAGATGTATATATGGACTTCAGCAAGGTCTTTGATGGGATTTTGAATGGTAAGCTGCTCTGGAAGATTAGATCGCATAAGATCCAGGGAAAACAAACTAATTGGATTGTAGGAAGCAGAGGATGAAGGTGGAAGGTTATTTTTCAGACTGTAATGCCCCTGTCCCACTTAGGAAACCTGAACGGAAACCTCTGGAGACTTTGCGCCCCACCCACGGTTTCCGTGCGGTTCCCGGAGGTTTTTGTCAGTCTCCCTACCTGCTTCTACTACCTGGCAACCACCTGCAACCTCCAGGAAACGCACGGAAACCTTGGGTGGGGCGCAAAGACTCCAGAGGTTTCCGTTCAGGTTTCCTAAGTGGGACGGGTGCATTAGACTGTGAATAGTGGTGGGCCTCCTTCCTTCGGGGGAATGCGACTTTTTCATGTCGTATCCCCCTTCTCTGCCTCCGTCTGCGCTGAGGCCTAATGGCGGAGCTGGCGGCCTCCAGCCTGCGACCGACCCCGAGGCTCCGGAGGCAGAGCCAGCCAGGACTTACCAACGAGAGGCTGGCCGTCTTCGGGGCTGAGCAGCGGTGGCCCGACTTGCTGGTGCGGCGTTCTGGCTTTCGGCGGCGGCCTGGGGCTGATGCAGCGGGGCCCGGAGCTGGGGCAGCGGCCTGGAGCTGGGGCAGCGGCCCAGAGCGGAGACGGCGGGACCTGGAGCAGCGACTGCGGGACCAGAAGCTGGCGCGGCGGCCTGGAGCTGGGGCAGCGGCCCAGAGCGGAGACTGCAGGATCTGGAGCTGGGGCAGCGGCCCGGAGCGGAGACGGCGGGACCTGGAGCAGCGACTGCGGGACCAGAAGCTGGCGCGGCGGCCTGGAGCTGGGGCAGCGACCTGGAGCTGGGGCATCGGCCTGGAGCTGGGGCAGCGGCCCGGTGCGGAGACTGCAGGATCTGGAGCTGGGGCGGCGACCTGGAGCTGGGGCATCGACCTGGAGCTGGGGCGGCGGCCCGGAGCTGATACTGTGGCGGGCCGTCTCGGAGCGGGGATGGCGTTCCGGCTATCGGCAGCGGCGACATCACCACGGAGGTCCGCTGGACTGGAGAGCGGCATCTCCGGCCTGGATCGACCGCCTCAGCGCAGAGGGAGAACAAGGAGGGAAGAGATGGAAACTAAGACTTTGCCTCCATCACAGTGAGGATGTGCTTGGTGAACTCACTGTGGTGGATGTTTAATTGGTGTTTATTGTATGTTTTGTTATTATTGATTCTGTGTATGACTGCAGGCAACATAGTTTCGTTCAGACCGTAAGGTCTGAATGACAATAAAGGATCTATCTATCTATCTATCTATCTATCTATCTATCTATCTATCTATCTATCTATCTATCTATCTATCTATCTATCTATCTATCTATCTCAGGGGTCGGTGCTGGGCTCCATCTTGTTTGTCATCTACATCAATGCTCACAGTCATTTTCCCACGTTTTGAGGATCAAGAACTATAGGGCATAATTTTAAGGTAAGAAGGGAAAGATTTAATAGCAACTTGAGGGGAAACTTCTTCACTGAGAGCGTGGAACGTATGTGGAACGAATTCCTGAAGAAAAAAAATTATTGGGCCAGGTACAATAACTACATTTAATGGACATTTGGACAGAGGGGATATTTGAGAGAAACATGGGTCAAATGTGGGTAAATTAGACTAGTTTAGACGTGCACCTTGGTCGGCATGAAAATGTTTGAGCTGCAGGGCCTGTTTTGATGCTGCATGACTCTTTGACACACAATCTAAAGTGTATGAACAAATGCTTTAAAGAGAATATTTTGCCATTGTCGGTGGCAAAGATAACTCATTGCCATTGTAGGTTTCTTCCCACATCCCAGCAACATCCCAGTTAATTGGCCTCAGTAATTTGGCCAAGAAGTGTAAGATGTGGTTGATAAAGTGGGGTAACATAGAACAAGGGTGATCGTTGATGGGTTATAGAACAGTATAGAACCACTAGGGGCGCTGCACTGGCAGCAGCCTCTACCAACAGCCTGTCTGTTATTTCTGTCTTTTTTTATTATTTTTAGTTAGTCCAAAGTTTTGTGTTGGGGGAAACTTTAACTCTTCTATGTGGGGGAGGGGGGCAGGGTAAGGGGGAAACCGTTTCCCAGTCTCTTCCTGGCGGGGACGCGACTATTTCTCCGAGTCGCGTCCTCGCCCCCCCACCTCGCGGCCTACCAGCTGGATCGGAGCGGCCTTTCCTGCCGGGGACCGGGAACCGGACCAGGGCTGCTACAGCGGCGGCGCAGCGCTGGAGTCACCGCGGAGCGGGCGATGCCTACCTGGGTCGCTGTTTGGAGCTCCGGAGCGTTGGGCCGCTGCTCCAACATCGTGGAGCTCTGGTGCGGGTGGCTTTGAACGGCATTCTGGAGTCCTGGGGCGCCTTGCAGAGGGTCTCCAGCAGCAGTCTCCACCCGGCGCGGCCTGCGGACTTTGGAAGCCGCAGACTCCGGTAGGAGGGGGCCGACTCTGTGTCCATGCCACTGAGGACGTCCCGCAGCCCCGACGTCGGACTTACAACTCCCCGGCGTGCGGTCCTGAATATCGGGCCGCCCATAGCGGCAACTGTGGAGGGCTTGGGGAGGCCCTGACCACGGGGAATAGTGGAGGAAGAAGACTGACTTTGGTGCCTTCCCACACAGTGGGGAACTTTGATTCTGCTGTGTGGGGATGTTTTATGTCAAACCCTATAGTGTGTTGTGTCCTGTTGATTTATATTGTATGGCTGTATGGAAATTCATTTCACTGTGCCATCAGGCACACGTGACAATTAAATCTATCTTGAATCTTGAATCTTGTATAGCTCAGGAACAAACCCTTTGTCCCGCAATGTTTGTTTCGAACATGATGCCAAAGTTACCAAATCCCTTCAGACTGTACATGATCCTTATTCATGTGCCTACCTAATAGTATTTTGAACACCATTCATGTCTGCTTCCACACCACCGCTAGCAGTGTATTCCAGGCACCCACTGCTCTGTGTAAAGAAACTTGCATCTTCTATAAACTTTCTCCCCCTCACCTTAAGATCACTCCCTGTAGTATTTGACATTCCGCCCTGTGATTAAAAACGCTGATTATCTACCCTGTCAAAAATAGGGGCTATCAGTTTAATGTTACTGGTATTTGAATTAGTGGGGAGATTAACATTTTTGTTTCACCCTGTGCGGATAGGACTCACTGACTGAAGGGTTGATCATAGCAGCAAGCCTTGTCATGTTTAACCAGCCTTTGTTTGCTTTACGTCATAACCTCCAGAGCTATGGACCAGGTTAATGGGGCTTTCCCACTGCGGTGACCTAATTGGCGAGTTTAGAAGAGTTTAGGAAAGTTTGAAAAAATGTCATGTTGAAGACCTCCTTCAACTAAGTAGAAGACCTCCTTCCACCTTTGAAGACCTCCTTCCACCATCCGGTAGGCGGCGCGGCTCTGGCCAGCAGCGGCCTCTGCAGCCTGTCCGCGTTTTTATTATTTTTGTCTGTGTTTTTATGTAGTGTTTGTTATTTTATGTTGGGGTGTGTGTGTGGGGGGGTGGGGGCGGGAACTTTTTGAATCTCTCCCTGCACTGGAGACCCGACCTTTTCTCGTCGGGTCTCAGTCGTCCTTGAGGCCGTAACGAGGAGCGGCCTCCAACAGGAAGAGACCGGGGACTCAGGTGTCGACTCACCGTTGCCGTCGCGGAGCTGGCCGAGTCCGGAGCGGTGGAGGAGCGCTGCTGCTGCTGCTGCTGCTGCTGCTGCTGATGCTGTTGCTGCTGCTGCTGCTGCTGCCGGAGAGTCGGAGGCTCTCTACAGGTCTGTGGACGACGGCGCCGGGAGCCCACGGCTCCCTGGGGGGAGACCGCTTTTCGGGGCTTCTGCGGCGGCGACTTCTCCCGCCCGAGTTGCGGGGTCGAAGAGCTCCTGGAGCGGGGCCTGACACCACTGCCCCGCGCGGCTGGAATGGCCGCGGGACTTTGCGAGGGCACACCGGGGGCTCCAACATCAAGACCCGGTGTGCGACCTCGCACCACCCGGCGTGGCTTTAATGGCCGCGGGACAATCGCCATCGCCAGCCGGGGGCTATGACTTTGACTCTGACATCGGGGGGGGGGGGAGAGTGCAGTGGAGAGAGAAGTTTATTTGGCCTTCCATCACAGCTATGTGATGGATGTTTATGTTAAATGTAATTATGTTGTGTCTGGGGTCTATTTGTGTGTAATGTATGGCTGCAGAAACGGCATTTCGTTTGGACCTCCAGGGGTCCAAATGACAATTAAATTGACTCTTGACTCTTGACCTCCTCCGAATATGTGGAAGACTAGCTTCGACCAGCTTCGGGCAAATTGGACACCGAATAGTGGAGAGTGAAGTCGACCTTGTTTGAACTCCTTCGACCTCCCTTTGACCTCCCTTCGACTATGTTGAAGACTATCTAAGACTACCTTCGACTGCCCTCGATTACCTTTGACTACCCTCTATTACCTACGAATAACATGCCGACCTACTACGACCTACTTCGACTAAACCTACGAGTAAAAAAAGTATCGATTTTTTTCCATGGCGACCTTTTTTTACTTGCGGGCATTTTTCAACATGTTGTAAAATACGCTGCGACCTAGCTGAGGCCTCGGGTACGCGGGGACCACTCTCGAGCATGAAGAAGAGTTACAAAGACCTCCTAGGACCTCATGCCGACCATGCTGCGAGTACGAGTCGAGGGCAAACTCGCCAGAACTCACGGATTAGGTCACCACAGTGGGACAGCCCCTTAAGGAAGGTGAGGTTAGGCTGAGTAACTTGTCAATGAAAAGGACAAGATGGGCCAAATGGCCTCTATTGTCATAACATTTCGGTGATTCTCCTGATCAATTTTGATTGTTTTGCACAAATTTGAGAAATGTCCAAAATGAGAATACTGTTCACCTAATAGTCTCACCTATTTATATTTTCATTACTTACATATTTTGCTTGCACTATAATTCAGCAGTTCAACTGCTGAGAGACATTTAGACATATAGTCCAGGAAAATAATGCAACTTCTAACTCGCTGGTGCCACTAATTAGAAATACCTGCTCCTTAGATGTAATTGGTGCCTCTAATTATGTGCTTTCTATGTCTGTTCTGGAACGATCAAGAGATTTCAGGACATATGTGTGTTGATGGCATTGGGAAGATACAGGGTGACAATAACTAAGCTGAAAGGACATCATGAGTATTGTCTATTAGCATGTCAAGGGAATGTGGGAACAAGCTGTCATTCAATACAGCTGTAGCAATAATAATGGTGTGGTATTGGTATCCTTTCAGACATCATTACTCTTCTCATTATCCTCTTATTATGTTTAAGAAGGAACTGCAGATGCTGGAGAATCGAAGGTTACACAAAAAAGCTGGAGAAACTCAGCGGGTGCAGCAGCATCTCTGGAGCGAAGGAAATAGGCAACGTTTCGGGCCGAAACCCAGAAGAAATGTTGCTTATTTCCTTCGCTCCATAGATGCTGCTGCACCCGCTGAGTTTCTCCATCCTCTTATTATGCTTTGATTGTGGATAGATCAGATGATTTTTCTCTGCCAGTCATTTTTCATTCTTTTGTAACTTGTTATGTTGTTGCTTTTCTCAGTAGTAGAGATTTGTAGCATCCCCTGCACTTACTGTTCTTTGTCACTTATCTGAACATAACACAAGGAAACCTATAGCAGTAAATAAATGAAACACGAACAAAGGGATGACACATGAAAGGCATACAAACTTACAAACAATATTGCTGGAAAATATAAGAACAAGGTACTGCAGAACCAAATTGGGTTACTCGAAGTCAGAGAAATCAATATTCATACCACTGGGTTGTAAGCTGCCCAAGCTAAACTTCACAGACTACCCGAGTTCAAATGATTTCATAATGAGATTTTAACTGTGTAATCTGCTGTATTTTTGATTCTCTGGATATTTTGGGGTTGCATAAAATAATATGCCTCCAAATCAAAGCATTGTGAAATCTAGCTAGTGCCATTGCTAATTTCTCAGACATTTCTTTACTAGTTTGGTCGCCTTTATTGCCCTTCAGAGGTAGCACTTTTAACATAAAGCCCCATAATTCAAAGAAACAACTCTACTTGATTATAACAATGATAAATAAGCTTCATATATGAGTCTATTGCCACCTTTTCCTGCTGATTGATTAAAGGTTGAGGTGGGCAGAGCCTTTAATCCTTGGATTGCACTTGCCATCCTGTCCAAGAACTGTCCACGCTCACAATGATGCAATAACACCAAGTATTGAGCAGCCATGAATCTTACAATTAATTGCTAGTGTTATGTATCCTAAATAACCCCCATTGTTAATGATAGAGTACCTGTATATTGCAACACTTTATTTTGCAGATGCATTTTTCCAACTCTCCAATACTTCCTTTTTTCAGATTATTTGCCTGCAGGATTTCTTTGGCGATGACGATGTCTTTGTCGCATGTGGTCCGGAGAAGTACCGATATGCCCAGGATGACTTTTTGCTGGACAGTAGCGGTAAGTTTCTGTGGCTCATTCTGTTTGGTCATAAGGTTATAAGTGATAGGAGCAGAATTAGGCCATTCGGCCAATCAAATCTACTCCGCCATTCAATCATGGATGATCTATCTCTCCCTCTAACCCCATTCTCGTGCCTTCTCCCCATGACCCCTAATACCAGAACTATCTGCCTGTCTCTGCCTTAAAATATCTATTGACTTGGTCTCCACAGTCTTCAGTGGCAAAGAATTTCCATAGATTCACCACCCTCTGACTAAATAAATTCCTCCTTATCTCCTTCCAAAAGGTACATCCTTTAATTCTAAGACTATGATCTCTAGTCCTAGACTCCCCCATTTGTGGAGGCATCCACTCTATCCAGGCCTTTCACTATTCTGTACGTTTCAAAGAGGTGTCCTCTCATCCTTCTGAACTCCAGCGAGTACAGGCCCAGTGTGATCATATGTTTGGGATTCATAATGTCCTTTTCCTCCAAAGAAATGCTGGAAGACAAGGAGATTTTCCATTGCTCCATTTTGAGTGAGTCATTAATTATCTTTTTTTAATCAGCTATGGTGTTGATTATTTTGTTATAAAATATGCTGAGATAAATTATTCTTTAAAAACGATTAGATTTTTGAGTAGATTTCCTTTGTTAATAAATTTCAGTTACAGTGCATTCAAATGAACTTTTTTGCATCTCCCCAGTGTGGTTAAATTGTTAATTGTTCATTTGGTTTGAAAATGCTTTTTTTCCCCTGAAATAATTCAAATTTTAAGTCCCTGGTTTGTGCAGCATTTCTTATTTCTAAATTGTTAGCAGGATGTTGTCTGTTGTTTGAAAGAAAGTGATAAAAGTGACCAGAAGTCCCCCCCCCCCCCTCCCTGATCTTTATCTGTAGGTCTTTAAACCCCTGTCTCACGGTACGAGTTGACCCACAAGGTACCCCGAGTTTAAAACAAATGTAACTCATGGTAATCACGTACAATTAACGTAGCGGGAACGTCGGAACTCGTGGACGCAACTTAGCGACTCGTGGCGCTAACGGCAGGCACCCGTGAAACTTGATAACTCTTGAAAAAATTCAAACATGATTTAATGTTTTCCACGAGTAAAATGTACTGTTGAAGTTAAAAATTGAAACATTTAAACTCGTTCAAAGAACTTGGTGGCCCGTGAGTTAAACTTAGTGACTCTTGAGTCTACCGTGTTAACTCGTGGGCACTCTGAACTCGGCAGCTGGACAGAGAAGAAAAAGTTTAAATCAGATTAATTCGCCATTCTGTAACTTGCAGTTGATGCAGACAGCAGTGTGGGGAGGAATTTACAGTGAGCGTGTTGTGCTGGAATTAGTTGGTCCAAGCTCTTGTCTCACATTTCCTCTCCCCCCCACTCCCCCCCCCCACCACACCATGATCATAATAAGCCCTTGTGATTTGGAACTTCCTGAGGTCCTTGCTGAAGACGGAGGGGATTGTCAGCAGAAACTGGGACAAAGGCAGCACAAAGCAAGACCTGGTCACGGTTGTGACTGAAAGCCAACAGAAGCACATCTGGAATCACACAGAAATAGCCCTGGGACGATGCCTAAGCACAGCTGGAATTGTACTGGAGCACAGCTGGAAGCTCTCTGGACGTCTTCTTAGACCACGCTCAGACACATCAGGAATCATGTGCAGGAAGGAACTGCAGACGCTGGTTCAAACCGAAGATAGACACAAAAAGCTGGAGTAACTCAGCCGGTCAGACAGCATCCCTGGAGAAAAGGAATAGGTGATGTTTCGGATCGAGACCCTTCTTCAGACTTTGAGTCAGGGGAAAGGGAGACGAGAGATCATTTCCCCCTGACCCTCAGATATCAGGAATCAGATTGGATTAGACCTGGACCATCTCCGCTGCATGGTGGTACAGCAGTTAATGCTGCTGCCTCGTGGTCTCAGGTTCAATCCTGAGCTCAGCTGCTGTCCGTGTGCAGTTAGTGACCAAGAGGCTTTGCATCAACTCATTGAGAGGACTGCTGACATTTTGATCCAGCGTTGAAGTCGGTTCTTCCAGCAGATGTAATGTAATCGGATAAAACTGGCTATGTTGTCTTTGTGAGCAAGTTGTAGGATGATGGCTAATTGGAAGCAGACCCCCCCCCGAGAGGACATAAACATTCCAAGCAGGAGCCCAATCCCTGAAGCGTCTGCTTTTTGAATTCCCACAAATGGCACAACATAGGTTACAATACTGTAAATATCTCAGAAGTAAAGCAGGATTTATTTGAAAACGAGACATATTTATACAGATTATTCCTGAAATATTTGAGGTTTATTTATTTGTAGACTATTTCTGCTCGGGAAGATACGCCAGTAAGATGGCTCTGGCTAAAATCAATAAGAGTCAAAAGCAAGTTACAGCAGATACTGAAAATCAGAAAAAGATCGAGAAAAGAATAGAAAATGCTTTCACAACTCGGGCTGCACAGAGAGTGAGTCACGCACACACAGACACGGGTCAAGGTTAATTAAATCTCAAAAGAACTGCAGCTGCTGGAAATCTGAAGTGAAAACAGAAAGGGCTGGAATCACAGAATCAGTGGAGAGAGAGAAACAGAGTACTCTTTCCCTTCTGCCTTCATTGCACATACATCCTTGCATGACATAAAGGGCTGCTGCCTAAAGCACTCGAATAAAAAAACATCACCATCCTGGACTCCAATTGCCTGCTTGCAGCCATGTTTCCAAATGAGCCGATTTAAACAAGGGAGGCTTTTTATAGTGCAAAAAAAACAGCATGACATCATTTTTACCATGTGATGATTTTTCAACACGTCGGTAGACGTTGTTGGCTCAAGAGTAACTCGAGAGAGGAACTTTGTAACTCGGGAGACGAGCTTGGAACATCGCAGAAATGACAAGTAAACGGCAAACTTAATCATAGCCGCGGGAACTCGGTTAAACCCTTGATCATACATTTGGAATCTCGTACACAACCACGAGTCTGTCACTCTGGGTACCTCGTGGGTCAACTCGCACCGTGAGACAGGGCTATTAATTTGCCATATGGGCTAAGTATGACTTGGACGCTCCAGAAACGAGATGTCTTTTTCGTAATGTTGCCATGATTCAAATGGATAATGACCACTGAGGGAGGTAGCAAAGAAAGAGATTGGAAGATGAAACAGGAAGTTGACTTCTGATGAGGCTCAAAAAGCAGATGAGAAATTTGATCAGGGTAGAAGAGTCTTTTCATTGTAAAAGCAGTCATAACCAGCTATTGCATTTACAAATACAGACATTTTACACCTGAGCCTCATTGTATACGATCACAATACAAACATTTTATTCCTGAGCCATATTGTCATGTTCTAACAAGATTCAAGAGAGTTTATTGTCATGTGTCCCTGATAGGCCAATGAAATTCTTGCTTTGCTTCAGCACAACAGAACATAATAGGCATTGACTGCAAAACACATGAATAAATAAACTGATAAAGTGCAAATCACACATAATGGGTTATTAATGTTCAGAGTTTTGTCCGAGCCAGGTTTAATAGCCTGATGGCTGTGGGGAAGTAGCTATTCCTGAACCTGGTCGTTACAGTCTTCAGGCTCCTGTACCTTCTACCTGAAGGTAGGAGGGAGATGAGTGTGTGGCCAGGATGGTGTGGGTCCTTGATGATACTGCCAGCCTTTTTGAGGCAGCGACTGCGATAGATCCCCTCGATGGAAGGAAGGTCAGAGCCGATGATGGACTGGGCAGTGTTTACTACTTTTTGTAGTCTTTTCCTCTCCAGGGCGCTCAAGTTGCCAAACCAAGCCACGATGCAACCGGTCAGCATGCTCTCTACTGTGCACCTGTAGAAGTTAGAGAGAGTCCTCCTTGACAAACCGACTCTCTGTAATCTTCTCAGGAAGTGGAGGCGCTGGTGTGCTTTCTTAATAATTGCATCAGTGTTCTGGGACCAGGAAAAATCTTCAGAGATGTGCACGCCCAGGAATTTGATGCTCTTGACCCTTTCAACCATTGACCCGTTGATATAAACAGGACTGTGTGTCCCCATCCTACTCCTTCCAAAGTCCATAATCAGTTCCTTGGTTTTGCTGGTGTTGAGGGCCAGGTTATTGTGCTGGCACCATATGGACATTCGCTCAATCTTTCTTCTGTACTCTGACTCATCCCGATCAGTGATACTTCCCACAACAGTGGTGTCATCAGCGAACTTGATGATGGAGTTCGCACTATGACCGGCTACGCAGTCATGAGTATAGAGTGAGTACAGCAGGGGGCTGAGCACGCAGCCTCGAGGTGCTCCCGTGCTGATTTTTATCGAGTCTGACACATTTCCACCAATGCGAACAGACTGTGGTCTGTGAATGAGGAAGTCGAGGATCCAATTGCAGAGGGATGCGCAGAGACCCAGTTCTGCGAGTTTGGTAACCAGCTTGGAGGGGATGATGGTATTAAATGCCGAGCTGTAATCGATGAATAACAGCCTGACATATGAGTTTTTTACTCATAATATGGACTCCTGCTGAATCCATTGGGATTGATAAGAAGAGCGGCATTTGTGGCAACTGGAGACCACAGCTGGTGATCTGTGCGTTAGGCCAGTTGAAGTCTGGAGGTGAACATAATCAAATGAGGAGGAAACTCCCTCACTCAAGAGTCCAATGGTTTCCTTATGGTCCCCAGTAAAAAAACATTTAAATTACCAGGGCCTATTTTTAACCATAATTGCCTTTCACTGGTGGTTCCATCACTCGGTTCCACAGCTGATAAATTGGCAGTTAAATGTGCATCAGAATCTGAATACCCTCATTGGGATCTGCTACTTTAATATCAATGGGACACCTGTACCAGATGGGGGTTTTTTAAAGTCAGAATTGATGAAGCTAAAATAACATAACTTGTCTGGAAAGCTGTAAAATTGTGTGAGGGTCAATGTGTGACATTTGGACTCTAGTGTTTTCTTTCATAATCTATCCAGGGAGGCTGAGACTTTTTAAATCTATTTCACTGTAACAGCTTTTATAAGGTCTCTCTCTGCAAGAGGATGCGTATGTTAGCAAGCTGTTTGTTACTATACCATTTGTATATGAATGCAAATTCATATTTTTTGATACATTGAATGTCACATACAAAGACAACGGGATATTATAACATCATATTGCTCGGGTTCAGATTTCAGCATTTCATGTCAAAGAAAAAGATAATTATATTTCCATTTGTTGCATAAATATGTGCACTAGCTTTTTGAGAGGAAAATAATCAAATTATGCAGTCAGACTTCAAATTCTCTGATTCATTCCACATCAGATAGATAGCTTGTTAATAGCAAATGTTATAATGCAACATGACATACAGTATTCATTCTGACGACATGCAAACTAATGGAATTTAATACATTATAACAAGTGTCACCTTTTGTTGATCAAATGATGTGTATCAGTTTTTTGTCTACGTGTTTATTAAATCTTGTTGATTTTTTTTAAATGTTAATCATACCAACTTGTCAGCTTGTTTCTAAATTGGTAGCACTCCTGCTGTAAGCAGAGATTTGTGGTTTAAATCCCCTTTCTCTGGGGACTTGTGCATAACATTTGGGTTTGAACTCTGGGATAGTGCGGCACAATGAGAAAAGGTGGTATTTGCTGCTCAGCAAAGAGGTGAGGTTATTTCAGGTGAACATAATAGGGCTTCTGGCATTATAGGGCAAGACAAATGTTTTATGTTCTTCCGGCAGTCCTGAAAATTTACTTTCTCAACTAATATTTCTAGTCGTTATCGTTTGTGAGGAAAATAATTTGTGCATATAAGCTGTAGTGTTTCATACACAGCAAAAAGAAGTGCAGTTCAAAAGTAAATGAAAAAACTGCGAATGCTGGAAATCCTGCTCAAAATATGCATTAAAAGACAAGCTGCATATGAATTGTTAAACCATTCCGAAATGCTTCAATGTAAGTAGCTTCTTATGATTTACCGAGTGTGATCTTGTTATAAGATGCTTCGGAAAATTGATATTTTAAGGGTCAGGCCATAAGGTCATAAGTGATAGAAGGAGAATTGGACCATTTGGCCCAAGTCTACTCCACCATTCAATCATGGCTGATCTATCTCTCCCTCCTAACCTCCAACCCATTCTCTTGCCTTCTCCTCCATAACACCTGACACCCCTACTAATCAAGAATCTATCTATCTCTGCCTTAAAAATATCAATTGACGGCCTCCACAGCCTTCGTTGGCAAAGAATTCCATAGATTCACCGCCCATGTCCAAGCAAAGCTTTTGGAATTCAATCGTGCCATTTTTAATGGTCCTTTAAGTACCGTGTTGGTAAGTTCTAATTTAAGATTCAGTTTCTGGATAAGATTGAACTATGCTGCTCATCATCATCATTAGTCTCAGTATCTTCCTTCACCTCTTCCTCCACTCTTACGTCCAATTTCTCCATCTCCTGCATGTTCCAGAGCTTCTCTTGCTCCTCTTGCTCAATGTCCTGCTGTAGAGCAGAGGGAGAAACAAGGGGTCCTCTCATGTTCTGCAAATACTTCTTGAATGGACATCGTGCACATATGGGGTAAGGGGGTTGTTGGTAAAATATCAAATGGTGGATTAGGGTCAGGGTACGGTAGGAGAATGGAAGGTGAGGGGTGTGCAGTAGTTTATATATCTGTCTCTGAGTGTATGTCTGGAAAAGTGTCTATATAAGATAGCACTGACGGTGATCTCTCTCTCTCTGTCTCTCTCAATCTCTCTACCGTGGTAACCATGAATAGGTGTTGGTGTATTCTGGCCACAATGGGGAATGTACTTTTAAGGGCTAAAGACCTTCACTGATTGCAATGTAGCATTGTCATTAGCTGTGTTGAATAGTAGCCAAGGTTTCTGCTATGGCTGTACATGAGATGGACTAATTACTATTACCTTGAAAATAACTCTCTGTAACTTGTTATCTTAGCTTTCAATCATAGCAAATTTTACAAATTAGGTTTAGGTTTATTAATGTCACGTGTACCGAGGTACAGTGATAAGCTTTGTTTTGCATGCTATCCAATCAGACAGATAATTGGATAGCATTTAGAAGAATTCTAAATTAAGCATTCGCTAGAATTTAGAAGATTGAGGGGGGATCTTATAGAAACGTACAAAATTCTTAAGGGGTTGGACAGGCTAAGATGCAGGAAGATTGTTCCCGATGTTGGGGAAGTCCAGAACAAAGGGTCACAGTTTAAGGATAAGGGGGAAGTCTTTTAGGACCGAGATGAGGAAAATATTTTTCACACAGAGAGTGGTGAATCTCTAGAATTTTCTGCCGCAGAAGGTAGTTGAGGCCAGTTCATTGGCTATATTTAAGAGGGAGTTAGATGTCGCCCTTGTGGCTAAGGGGATCAGGGGGTATGGAGAGAAAACGGGTACGGGATACTGAGTTGGATGATCAGCCATGATCATATTGAATGGCAGTGCAGGCACAAAAGGTCGAATGGCCTACTCCTGCACCTAATTTCTATGTTTCTATGTTTCTATAATGCCACACTTTCACAGAAATGCCTTTATTGTAAACCTAGTTGCAGAGAAATACTTTGCAAGTTATGTTTAGTGTGCTAAAACATTGTTCCAAGTAGCACTTGTGCTAATTCTCCTCAAAACAAAAAATGAGTTTGTGGCCAACATGTTTGCAACAGCACAAGTGTATTTTTGCCTTGGACCAAGAACAAAAAAGGATGCTTTTTGAGGAGAATTAACACAGGTGGATAGTTTGCAAAACAAACCTTTTCATTGTACCTCTGTATACCTGACAGTCATAATCCTAAATCTGACTTGTAAATGTTGCTATGATTAACAAGTTACAAAGAGTTATTGATGCACGGTTACAGTAATTATTCTTCCTCATGTGCAGTTATTGCAGATTCCTTTGCTGCTGGATTCAGATTATTTGTCCACATTAATGACACCACACTCACAAAGACATGACAAATATGGATGGATGGATGGATGGGATTTATATAGCGCCTTTCTAGATACTCAAGGCGCTTTACATCGCATTATTCATTCACTCCTCAGTCACACTCGGTGGTGGTGAGCTACTGTAGCCACAACTGCCCTGGGGCAGACTGACGGAAGCGTGGCTGCTAATCTGCGCCTACGGCCCCTCCGACCACCACCAATCACTCACACACATTCACACGCAGGCAAAGGTGGGTGAAGTGTCTTGCCCAAGGACACAACGACAGTATGCACTCCAAGCGGGATTCGATATGCAACAATATTCTAATGTAGCAAATATTCATTGTAAGTAACGTTGAAAATACTGAAGATGGAATAACGGAGTTCCTTGTCTTTCAGAGTGTCGTGTCATGAAATCATCCTACTCCCGTTCTGGTAGTACCTCACGCCATTCTGGATCCAAAAGCCCTGGGTTGTCTCGTAGAAGCAGGTCTCCAGCATCAGGTACAGCCTTTTTTTAAATTACATTAAAATAGTAGCAGCATAAAAGGCATTGCAAAGGACTACCTTTACCAAACCTTTGCGGAAGCTGTGTATGTGACAACGTTGATGGTCAAGTAATATGCCTGAATATGCATAAAAAAGCTGTTGTTGCCAATGTGTTTAAGCTTTATTCTGCGTGACGTTTATCTGACCCTTATCTCCCCACGCGTTACCTCCTCTTCCCATGAAAGGCTTCAGGATATTGCAATATATCGCATACACCTACTGACTCGACAGTGATCCAAACATTAGAGAATTTGTTGTTTTTAATATTTATTAAGACTTGTAAAAGATTAAAGGTTTAGATTATTGCGATACTTTAGACTTTACTTTGTCTCACGTTTCTCAAATGCACAGCCAGTTTATTTCCCCAGAAAATAAGATCTTATTCAGAGTTTGGGGTAATTTTGGTTTTGGGCTATGCTATAAAATGACCGATTTAATATTTCTGATCACCAAAGTCAATATTATCCTGCCAACAATTTTAGTTAGAAAACAACAACAACCATATTCCTTAATACCGATTCACAGAAAGAGCACAGGTTTGAATTTATTCTTCTAATAGAGCAATTGTAGTTTTATGTTCATCCCCTCAGAATTTCTCAGCAACATACCACTTATTATTTATTCTGTGTTCTTCAGATATTTCTCCAAATGCCTTGACTATGAGAGAATATTGATGTTCACTAGTCTGCAAATGTGTAGACAATGCATTGTCTGTATATTTGTGATCTATGTCTCCATCTTCTTATATTGCTCTCTGTTTCTCAATAAATGTTGTACATTATTGTATCTGTTCTTTTCTTTCTTTAACCTTTGAGTTTTGGATTTGATGCTGTGTTCTATTTATGATGTGTGGTAACATCTCTCCTTAATGTTTTCTCCTTCTGCTTGTGTGTTAATTGAATGAGTACAGTTAAAAGAGGAGGTTACTACACTGCATATTCTCCGGTCAAATCCCCAGGTGAGCCCCACTTTTCATACAATCCCATCTCACGGTTAATTTGATCCACCTTTATCTGAACAGAAATAATTTCCACAATGGGCTTGAACTTCACTTCCCTACCAGCTAACTCAAAGCTTCTATGTTGACACGAGTCTCTCTCACACAGTATTGTGGTAGGTGGTACAACCACCTAGACTTTACTGGTTTTATCCTTATATTGGTATAATTAACAAAAAAACAGAAATGTTACTAGACCTGTTCTTTATGTGTAAACTTGTAATATTTGAAATATTTTTGGAGTTAAATTATATTTCGGCAGTTGTGTAAAAAGACCATAACAAACTTACAGATGTTTTAAATTCCATTGAAGTAAATAGCTGAGACACAATGTATAGCTGTCTGCTCCTTATGCGCCTCTCCCTGGTGCCAGTAGTTACATCATTAAAAAAGTCTGTGAGAAATAGTCTAAGGGGCAGCATGGTGGCGCCACAGTAGAGTTGCTGCCTTACAGCACCAGAGACCCAGGTTCAATCCTGTCCAGGGATGCTGACTGTACGGAGTTTGTACCATCTCCCCGTGCCCTGCATGGGTTTTCTCTGATATTTTCAGTTTCCTCCCACACTCCAAAAATCTACAGGTTCGTAGGTTAATTGACTTGGTATAAATGTAAATTGTCCCTTGTGTGTAGGATAATGTTAATGTGTGGGGATCGCTGGTCGGTGCGGACTCATTGTGCAGCAGGGTCTGTTTCCAAGTCAAGTCAAGTCAAGTTTATTTGTCACATACACATACGAGATGTGCAGTGAAATGAAAGTGGCAATGCTCGCGGACTTTTGTGCAAAAAGACAAACAACCAAACAACCAATAAACACAATCATAACACACATATACCTTTACATAATAAATAATGGAAGGAAAAACGTTCAGTAGAGTTAGTCCCTGGTGAGATAGGCGTTTACAGTCCGAATGGCCTCTGGGAAGAAACTCCTTCTCAACCTCTCTGTTCTCACCGCATGGCAACGGAGGCGTTTGCCTGACCGTAGCAGCTGGAACAGTCCGTTGCAGGGGTGGAAGGGGTCTCTCATGATATTGTTGGCTCTGGAGTTGCACTTCCTGATGTATAGTTCCTGCAGGGGGGCAAGTGAAGTTCCCATAATGCGTTCGGCCGAACGCACTACTCTCTGCAGAGCCTTCTTGTCCTTGGCAGAGCAATTTCCAAAGCAGATGGTAATGTTCCCGGGCAAGATGCTTTCCACCGCCGCTGCGTAGAAGCACTGGAGGATCCTTGGAGACACTCTGAATTTCCTCAATTGCCTGAGGTGGTAAAGGCACTGCCTTGCCTTACTCACGAGTGCTGAGGCATGTGATGCCCATGTCATATCCTCGGAGATTTGGACTCCCAGATATTTAAAACAGTTCACCCTATCAACAGAATCCCCATTTATCCTCAATGGAGTGCACGTCCTCGGATGATGTGCCCTCCTAAAGTCCATGATCAGCTCCTTCGTTTTTTTGATGTTCAAGAGGAGGCTGTTATCCTGGCACCAGAGTGCTAGATCAGCCACCTCCTCCCGGTAGGCCTTCTCATCGTTGTCTGAGATTAGGCCCACCACCACAGTGTCATCAGCAAACTTAATTATTGAGTTGGAGCTGAGCCTAGCCACACAGTCATGTGTGTACAGTATCTCACTGTACTGTATCTCTACTCTCTAAACTAAACTAAAAGAAGAAATCCAGTGATTGAAGCCAAGTTTGAAGACAGCAGACCTGTGCATATCTCACACACTACTGCAGCTATTACTAACTTGCAGCTGCACCAAATCACATTCTTATTTAAACTATTGGCAACTATAGAATGGTCTAAGAAAGAAAAGGATAGCTGAATAATAGGCAACAAAATAGACCCAAGGGACTAACTCTGAGTAATGGGAAAGTGAATGGAATCAATAAATTGATACCATAGGAGAGGAAGTGTGGGAACATATCTGAAGCAATGACAAGTAGGTCAAGTATCGTAGGTTTTGATTGATCAACATACTTTAAGATAGTGATGACTCATTTATGCAAAATCTGTTTTGGGAGCTCAGTGGGGCATTTTGCCAAAATATCACATTTATTAAAGCCTTTAATAACATATCATGACTGATCAAAAAAAGATTTGAGCTTTTGCTAATTTGCAGGGGTCAAAATTGGCCAAAGGTAATAGAGCTGTCAAATGTGTGGTGAGAAAATCTCGATCATGAATCATATACTTAGGTGCTGATTTATACCAAGCGCATAAATGTCATATTTGGGTTGCAGACTTAACAATTAGATACTGCGAAATACAATCTTCAGATGCTAGAAACAAAATAATAAACAAAAATCAGCAAATGACCCAGCACATCCCTAATTGTCCTTGATGCCATGAGATGATGGTGGTGAGCTGCCTTCTTGAACTCCTTGACGTGTGAGTGTACCCACAACGCTGCAAGGGAGGGAATACTAGGCTGTTGACCCAGTGATGGTGGAGGAACAGCAATAATGAGGGCTGGTGGCATGCCCATGTTTTTGTCGCCCCCGTCCTTCTAACTGGTAGAGGTTATGGGTTTGGAAAGTGCTCTCTAAGGAATCTTGTTGAATTGCTACACTGCATTCATTTAGATGTTACAAACTGCCATTCCCATGTGGCAGAGCTGGACTGAGTGATTGGATGTGGATTAGCTGTCCATCAAGCGGGCTGCTGTGCCCTGTGTAGTATTCAGCATCTTGAGCGTTGTTGAAGCTGCAACCAGGAAAGTGCCGAGTATTCCATCACAATCCTGAAATCCTTATATCGTGTCATTATTAGACACCCTCAATATGCATCACCTTGTTCTTGGATTAAATTCCATCTCACATTGGCTTGTCTAATTTACCAGCTGACCCAATATTATTCGGTAGCCTAAGAATACCCACTTCACCGTTCAGTAAATCACAAATTACTAAGCCATCTGCAAATTTAATAATCCTTACTCCTATTTTCATATCCGAATTGTTAATGAGTTTAACAAAGAGTAAGGAGCCCAGGACTGAGCCCTGTAGGATGTCAATGGTCACAGGCTTCTAATCACAAAAACAGCCTTCCACAACCTCCATCATCCTTCTATTAACAAGCCAACTCTGTATCCAATTTGCCATTTTGACCAGCATAAATCCTGTGGTTTTTGATTTGTGAGACATGACCTGTGATTTTCTGCAACTGAGTCTTTGTCAGTGTTGCAGCTCTGCAGGATGTTGAATCACTGAATGACTGAATCAGCCCTTAGGTTTCAATTATGTGGGAAATTAGGGAGTAGACGGTGCAATGTTGGAAAGAACACACATTTTATTAGCTAATGTTCATTGCTACTGACCAATTTGATAAGGGTGTGCATAGCCCAAGTTGTTATATCCTGAAGTCAAATACACAAACAATATTCAAAGGGAAGATGTAATTAAGGGAGGACATATATTTATATTGAAGTATGAAAAGGAATTTCTATTAGAATATAAAATGGATGAACTTGCTCAACAGAAAGTTGGCATACTGTGATTTACATCCACTCGATTTCTCTGCTCTTTAATGTATGTTAAGCATTGTATCCCTATTAACACAGACTGGTTCCCAAAAGGGTTACAGACAAGCCCATAAACCATATTTTACGTGTGCAGCAGGTTCTTGGTGTAGCAGAATTGCTGTTTCCTCACCAGCTCAATGAGAGGGTTATATATTATCCTTATAGACCAGCAATTGGCTGTATTGTTAGAGACAGCTTGTGCTTTGTAATCAGCAATGATGATGTACAATTTTCATCATTTCATTCCAATTTGAATTTTGAACTTTGCGTGGATGAATTGATAAATTATCCAAGTCAGATGCAGAGACATTGGGTGAACTAGTTGATTTTTTTTAATGTAAGCAAACCTTTTGGTTATAATGCATTATATATTGATAGTTGGTGTAAGCCACTATTATCCAATGAATATTGCTGACCAGACACAAATATAGCCTTATCAACACCATTTCATACATGTCTATTTTAATCCTTTGTATAAAATTACATTTTTACTTGATTCATATTTTAATGGGAAAATGAGGCCCCACAGTTAGGAATGTTTGTTGCTGCTACAGTGCCGCAAGTGCAGGTGGAGATCCACATGGCAATTTGCTTTAGTTTCACCCAGACTTTCCCCTTCTCTTTGGTGCCCGCAGGTACATCATGTAATAGACTATGAGAACAGAAGGAGAACTCATCCAGTGATTAAAGCTAAGTTTAAATGCTTGTTACAGGTAGGGCAGTAATAATTAACTGGCTACCGAAAGGCTTCCAGCAGAAGGAAATTAATCAGCTGTTGCTAAATGCAGTAAGAGAAAGAGAACCATCAAGGACAATCCCATGGTGTTGCTTTCTTCGTCTTCTCAAGTCCAGAAGCAGCAGACATGTGCATGTCTCACAGGCTACTTCAGTCATTCATCACTAATTTGTGGCTGCACCAAATCACATTCTTATTTAAACTATCGACTACTACAGTATGGTCTAAGAGAGAAAAGGATAACTGAATAATAGTCAACAAAATAGACCCTATGGACTAACTCTGAGTAATGAAAAACTAATGGAATCAATAAATTGGAATAAATTGATTCCATTAGTTATTCCAACTGAGGAGGATGACTGAACTTTGGTGCCTTCCCTCACAGTGGGAATCTTTGATTCCGCTGTGTGGGGATGTTTGTGTTAAAGACTATTGTGTTCTGTGTTTTTTTTATTCGTATGGCTGTATGGTGACCACAGATTTCACTGTACCAATTGGTGCATGTGACAATAAATGTCTCGTGTCTTGTCTTGTCTTGTCTTTCCAAATTGATAGCATAGGAGGGGAAGTGTGGGAACATATTTGAAGCAGTGACAACCAATTGACTCAAGTGGAGTAGGTTTTGATTGATTAACATCACACATACTTTAAGACAGTGACGACTCATTGATGCAAAATCTGTTTTGGAAGCACAGTAGAGCATTATTGCCAAGAGCTGTCACATTTATGAAAGTCTTTGATAACATATCATAAGATTCACTTACTTAAAAAAAAGATTTGAACTTTTGCTAATTTGCACTGGTTAACATTGGCCAATGGTCAGAGCTGTCAAATGTGTGGTGTGAAAATTTAAATCATTAATCATATACTTAAGGGCCTGTCCCACCAGCATGCGACTGCATGCGGCGAGCGCGACCTAACGTGGTCGCTTGAGCCGTACGGCCTCGCGGGGCCGGTCCACTTCGATCACCGGAGCCGTATAGAGTTGTGCGGAGCTGGTCCCGACATCGCGCGGGGCTCCGAAAAACTAACACTGTCCAAAAATTCCGCGCGGCAACGGCCTGTCGCCGCATTAAGGCCCTACGCAGCGCCTCGACGGGCGTACGTAGCGTCTCAACGCTGTACGCAGCATCTTGATGGCGTACGCCTAGCACGTGGCGTTGCGCGATGACTTCACCGCCCGGTGTGCTGTTGCGTGATGATGTCACCG
Organism: Leucoraja erinaceus; assembly: GCF_028641065.1. Taxonomy (NCBI): domain Eukaryota; kingdom Metazoa; phylum Chordata; class Chondrichthyes; order Rajiformes; family Rajidae; genus Leucoraja; species Leucoraja erinaceus. Next base: position 158,968,995 of record NC_073377.1, read on the forward strand.
CCCGACGCCGTGCGACGTCCAAATTCAGTCGGCCCGCCTCCTGCCCGGCGTATTGGTGAGTATGATGTCGGGACCAGCCCCGCACAACTCTAGACAGCTCCGCGGTTGGAAGTGGCCCCGCGAGGCCGTACGCCTCAAGCCACCACATTTGGCCGCGCTAGACGCATGCAATCGCATGCTGGTGGGACAGGCCCTTTAGGTGCTGACATATCAAATATATAAATGTCATTTCAGGGTTATAGGTTTATCAATTAGATATGCAAAGAAAATAAAAAATCTTCAGATGTTGAAATCTGAAGTGAAGAAGAAATGCTAGAAACACTCAACAAAGGATTCAACGGCAGCAAAGACAGAAACACGAGTTATGAGTAGTGGCATCAACAATGCTTTATACATTTGTACCAAGACCTCCCAACACTGATACACTGTGCCCAAGATAATGAAGGTAAAATCCCATTTGCCATCTTCACCACCTAAACTGATTGTGCTGCCATCCCAATGGATCTTTGTATTTTTACACCATGATGTCTTTGTTCTTCAGTATTCCGTAGAGCTCTCCCATTATATAAAGCTTTATTTCAGTCACAGGTCCATATAACACATCATACAGTATAAGGAGATACAAAAAATACATTAAAAATTGCATATTAGCCTATAAGATATACAAGCTATTTCACCAATGCCACCTTAGCCTAGAAGTGAATCTATAGCAGCTTTTCAGAGGGCTGACTAGGGCTTCAATTATGTAGTTCTCTGACTTGTCCAGGCGACACATAAAACTAAACATCAGGTGTCTTAAGAGTGCCTCACAAGTTGGCACTCTAGTGGACACAAACAATTGACTGGCACTATGCCACCTAGGGACACGCAGCAGCAACCTCATTGCATCATTGTACGCTACCTTGAGCCTCTGCATACTCTTTTTCTTATAGTTAGACCACAATTGAGCAATATATAACGGTGTGAAATAGGTTCTGAACAAGGAACACTTCACAGAGTCAGAACACATAGAAAACTTCCTTATAAGTATGTTAGCTTGAAAATAAATTTTACAGCGCTGTCGGTAGAGGTCTTTGTCATCCGTCCAGTCATCGGATATGACATGACCTAGGTATTTAATTTCCTCACACACAGCAAGAGGACTGTCTGACAAATAAAAGGTCGGAAAAGTTGATTTCCTGTCCTCAACGCTTCTAACTATCATTATGCGGCTTTTCTTAGCGTTATACTTTATGTCATAATCAAGGCCATACTGAGAGCACACGAGATAGTTATCTGGACGGGAAGGGAATGGGAGGTTATGGTCTGAGCGCAGGTATATGGGACTAGGGGAGAATATGTGTTCGGCACGGACTAGAAGGGTCGAGATGGCCTGTTTCCGTGCTGTAATTGTTATATAGCACACCTTCAACATCTGCTGCAGCCCAGCACTATATGGACAGAGCAGGACCATTCAGAGTTTCTAACTCCAGTCAAGGGATGTGGGCTTTGCAGGCTGAGCAGGCATTTAATTGCCCATCCCTAACTTCCCATTCTAAATTGACTTTGATGCCATTGAGATGATGGTGGTGAGCTGCCTTCTTGAAATGCTACAGTCCTTGACATGTGGGTGTACCCACAACACTGCCAGGGACAGAATACTAGGCATTCGACTCAGCAATGGTGAGGGAACAGCAATAGTGGGGGCAACTTCCAGCTGATGGTATTCCCACGTTATTGTTGCCCTGCTCTATCTAACCAGTAGAGGTTGTGCGTTTGAAAATTGTTCTCCAAGGAGTCTTGTTGAATTGCTGCACTACATTCGTTTAGATGATACAAACTGCCGTTCCTATGTGTCAGAGCTGGACTGAGTGATTGGGTGTGGAAGAGCTGATGTGGGCTGCTATGCCCTGTATAATATTGACTCTCGAATGTTGTCATCCAGGTGGAGAATATTCCTCTCCTGAAATCCTTATATCCTACCATTATTAGACACCTTCAAACATCACCTCATGCTTACTTGGATTAAGTTCCATCTCCCATTGTCCTGTCTAATTTAATAGCTAACCAATATTATTCCGTAGCCTAAGAATACCCTTCTTCACAATCAGGAATATCACCAATTTCTATGCCATCTATAAACGTAATAATCCTCACTCCTACTTGCATATCTAAAGTGTTAATAGATATAACAAAGAGTAAGTTGCCCAGTATTGAACCCTTTAGGATACCACTGGTCACAGGCGTCCAATCAGAAAAACAATCTTCCACCATCACCATCATCCTTTTAAAAAAAAAAACAATTTAATATAAAGCTAATTTTGTATCCAATTTGCCATTGTTCCCTGGTTCTCATGAGCTCTAGCTTTCTGTACCAGTCTTCCATTCAGGATGTTGTCCAACATCTTACTGGAGTCAGAGAGCTACGTAGTGTATAAACAGGCCCCTTGGCTCACATTGTGTATGCCAACCATGTTGGTATACTGGGTTAGTCGCATTCGCCTGCATTTGACCCATATCTGTAAACCCTTACTATCCGTAGTCCAAATGTATTTTAAAAGTTGTAATAGTATCCCCTTCTATAACTTCATCTGGCAGCTCATTCCAGAGACACACTAGCCTTTGAATGAAAAATCCGCCTCTAAAGTACCGCTTACACCTCTCCTCTCTCACCATGTCCTTTGCAACCAAAGTGCAAAGTTTAATTCCATTGGCCATTCATTGGTCCATCTTCCCAACTGATCTAGATCATGTTGTAAATCTTGGATCTCTTTCCTCAATTTTCCTGCCATCTGCAAATTCACTAACAACGTTAACTACATTGTTATTCAAATAATTTAACTTGGTTTAGAGATACAGCATGAAAATGGGCCCTTCGACCCACCAAGTCCATGCCAACCATCATTCATCTACATCAGCGTTGGCCCAACTGGTCCACACATACTAACATGCCCCATCTACACCAGTCCCACCTGCCTGCATCTGACCCATATCCCTCTAAACCTATCCTTTCTATGTATCCACCCAAATGTTTCTTAAATGTTATAGTTATACACCAGATATGATAGTACCTGGGTCGACTACCTCCTCTGGCAGCTCAATCTTTATACCCACCAACCTTTGTGTAAAATAAGTTGCCCCTTGGGTCCTGTTAAATCTTTCCCCCTCACCTTAAACCTATGACCTCTGGTTCTTACTTTGTGTAAAAGATTGTGCAATTACCCTATTTATTCCTCTCGTGATCTTATACCTCTATAAATCACTCCTCACCCTCCTGCGTTTCAAAGAATAAAGTCCTAACTTGCTCAACCTCTTCCTGTAGCGCAGGGCCTTGAGTATTGACAGCTTAGGCCCTCAAGTCCCGGCCCCTCAGGTTTTTTTCCAGTAATTTTCCTACCACTGACATTGGACGTACTGGCCTTGAGATGCAAGAGACTGCAGATGCTGGAATCTGAAGCTAAAAAACAAACAGCTGGTCAGGCATCAACATCATCATCATAGTTGAAAACATTAGTGACGCAGTGGTGCTGGTTTCCAACGGGAACGGTGACGGACGCACCACACATCTCTGTCCTCCAGTTCCTGCGGACTTCCACCGCTGGAAGTATAGGATTTTGGTGTGTGTGTGCTTTATCATCATTCCTTACAATGCTATGTACGACAGTGATTGCAACTTCTACTGAAGTATGGATGGCCGTTGGCTCACTGGAAGCTCATCCGCCCTTTGACAGGTCTTGTTTTTGGTCCTGCTGGGGGTCCACAGCCCCCTCCTCACCTGGCAAACCAGGTGGGGGAGACAGTTTAGTTGCCGACTATCCGTCCTTGGAGCAGGTAGCACAGGATTGCATGGTACCCGTGGCGGGGGGGGGGGGGGGGCAACTCCCCCCGACCTGACCCAACCTGCCTGGATCCTGTCAGTGTTTCGGGCCAACACTGCATCAGGACGGAGAGTGTAGAGGGGAGATGGGCAGTAAAGAGAGGGTAGAGTGAGAGGTGAGACAGGAATAAGCGGGCAATTGGTGGAATCGAATAAGGAGGAAGATGGTGGGCAGACAAAGCCATGTTGTGGGGGGGGGACTATGGGTAGTGGGAGGAGGGAGAAGGGGTGGAGTTGGAAAATGATGGGTGATGAAACAAATAAGGAGAGAGAAATAAAAGGAGTAGGTGTAACCAGGTCAAGGAAGGGATGGATGGATGTAGGTGGAGGGCCAACTGCTGGAGGACATTAGTAGAAATATATGAGACTGCAAATGGCAGATACTAATAAGTAAGGAGGACAACAAGGGATACCAGATATAAGAGAGATAATGGGCGGTCAGAACAAATGGGGGAGGGGAGAAAAGAACAAGAAGGTGTTTTGTATGAGTGATAGGTAGATGTCTCTCGGTGGGTTGGGGAATAGAACTGGGCGATGGGGGTAGGGGAACCAGAAGGAGAGATACAGAAAACTAGGAGTGTAAGTTACCATAAATTGGAAAATTCAATGTTCATGCCAATGGGTTGGAAGTGGAATTGAAGGTATCATTTTTGAGTTTGTGTCACACCCCAGCAGTGGAAAAGGCTGAGGGCTGGGAAGTGGGTGGGGGAATGGGTAGAAGAGATGAACCGACGTGCAGCCGGGAGATCAGGATGGCTGTTGCAGACGGACTGCAGGTTTTCTCCTCATCTCTCAACGTGGCGTCCTGTACATTGGTAAGACCAAACATTATTGCAAGCACTATAGTTCAGGTTCAATCCATCCTGCTGCTTGCACATGTCCCACTTAAACCAAAAATATCCCCAATGATACAAAAGTCCAAATCCCTCCCTCCTACATATCCTGTAGCTATGCTTTAGCCACATCTGATTTATCATCCTATTCCTATATTGAGTAGAGCATGGCACTGTAAGTAATCCAGATTTAAATTTTGGTTTGTCTAACAAATGAATCCCTGTTGGCTGTTGCTGAAATAGAATCCCAATCCAACAGCAACCAGCAGAGTAGGATGACCTGCCTACTCCAACTACTCTGCTCAGTGGTCACCCATCACCTTTCTGGATCTGCTGCCATTGATCGAAATGTTCCCAGCTTATTAACGGTGTGTCCACAATGTTTCCAGCATCACAAATGCTCCAAAGTGACACCAACGTGGTCAATGATAAGCTGCAGCAGGACCCACTTCCTGTACGCATGTTTGCCAGAGACATCGGAAGTTTCTCTGGGTTTGATAACAATGATGCAATGAGTCAATGATACTTTATTGTCACGTACCTTGGTACAGTGAAATTATTTATTTTTGCATACAGTCTAGAATCACACAGCAGACTCCACCTAGGCAGTACAGAAAGTGTCATCGCATTTCTGGGGCTGATAAAATTTCGAAAGTTCTTTAGGTTGGTCAAGTTAGGTCTTTATTCATTGGAGCGCAGAAGGTTAAGGGGGGACTTGATAGAGGTCTGTAAAATGATGAGAGGGATAGACAGAGTTGACGTGGATAAGCTTTTCCCATTGAGAGTAGGGAAGATTCAAACAAGAGGACATGACTTGAGAATGAAGGGACAGAAGTTTAGGGGTAACATGAGGGGGAACTTCTTTACTCAGAGAGTGGTAGCTGTGTGGAATGAGCTTCCAGTGGAAGTGGTGGAGGCAGGTTCGATTTAATCATTTAAAAATAAATTGGATAGGTACAGGTATGTGGATGGGAAAGGAATGGAGGGTTATGGTCTGAGTGCAGGTAGATGGGACTAGGGGAGAATAAGTGTTCAGCACGGACTAGAAGGGCCGAGATGGCCTGTTTCCGTGCTGTAATTGTTATATGGTTATAATAGTCTTATCTTCTCGCAGCGGTGAACCAGTCCTGCCACCGCTTGTGTTTGGTCTCGGTAACGAGTCCCCTCTTTGTTCTCGGCGGCGCGCCCACAGTGGTCTCTCGGCTGCCCGCTCTTGGCCCGCCAGGTCGTTCGGCCCCGTGGTGCATTGTGGGAGCCTTCTGCCTCCGCACGGCACATCCCAGGAGTCTTCACAGCGCATCCTGAAAGCCTGATGAACCTCTTCTGTAGCCCCTCCAAAGCCTCCACATCCTGCAATCGGGTGACCAGAACTAAATAAAAATTGTCTGTTCAGATTAGAAATGTATATTGTATCCATATCAATAATATCGATTTGTCTGAAGCCCATGAATGCCAGCTTTTTAAGGAGCTCACATTCTGAATCTCGTTCACCCATAACTGCAACTTTGCAGGTCTCTCGCAAGAATTGGAGTCATTCAGTACTTGGTTCAAAGTCAGGGTGTGTGAACAGTTCTGAGCACTCAAGGAACTTCTTCATGTGATACCAGCGACCTTCCGAGTCTCCAGTGTCCCCATACATCAACTAACATTTTGTCAGAGTGCTCTTCTACTTCTTTTCTTCTCCGGCTCATCATAGCTTCCCATTTTGGGGATTATGATGGAGTTGTTCGCTGAGCTGTATTCGATGAACACCTTGAGATACCGTCTGACAAGTCTTCTTATTGTCCAAGTGGCCCAGTGCAGAGTGGAGAGCCTGCGAGATCGCATCCCCTGTTGATCTACTGTGGTAATAGGCAAATTGTAGTGGGTCTAGCTAGCTTTTGCACATCAACGTGGATGTCTAAAAGTTGCTGTCAGAGAAGTGTCTTAGAAACATAGAAACATAGAAAATAGGTGCAGGAGGAGGCCATTCGGCCCTTCGAGCCAGCACCGCCATTCATTGTGATCATGGCTGATCGTCCCCTATCAATAACCCGTGCCTGCCTTCTCCCCCTATCCCTTGACTCCACTAGCCCCTAGAGCTCTATCTAACTCTCTCTTGAATCCATCCAGTGACTTGGCCTCCACTGCCCTCTGTGGCAGGGAATTCCATAAATTCACAACTCTCTGGGTGAAAAAGTTTTTTCTCACCTCAGTCTTAAATGACCTCCCCTTTATTCTAAGACTGTGGCCCCTGGTTCTGGACTTGTCAGTGGCTTTTCATGTAAGCCAGAAAAAAAAAAGCTGATTTGTCAAGAATGTGTCCAGTGTACAGATCAATGAAAGATGCCCTGTTAAATCAGGAGTCACAGAAGATTACAACATTTGAAGACTAAATTATCACAGCACTACCTTTCTGGCCATTGGAAAACTTGTTTTATTAGATTGGAATCTGTATCCCTCAAAGAAAATGTAAGGTTTTTTATAAAAAATGATCATAAAACATTAAATCCAGTCATAGTCAGAGTTATACAGCAATAGAAATGCAAATCCTGACTGTTTCAATTAGTAAAGTTCTAACAGTGTACCATATCCATCCCAACCATTTTGCTCATCGATACTAAACCCTGTGTCTGCATTGAGTCTGTGACCTTCCATGACTTGCCCTATTCTGTGTCTTGATAATTAAGCTTGACGTTTCATCGTAGGTGTAGCCCCAATCTTCAATTTTTTTTCAGCTGAATGAAATAAGTGTTATTTATATTCCATACTTTTAATTCCTGCCTTTCCCTCTTGTCATCAACCTGCCCAAAGCCAGTCCTCATGCTGGGTGCACAGATTCTTGGTAGAAGGGACCAGATTGAAAATGGAAAAGGGAAAGAAGAATGTCAAGAAATTCCAACACATTCTGAGGGTGCACCAAATGTGGGGGAATTGTGGTGGGACACTAATCACCACCTCAGTTAATGGCTCTGCCAGGGGCGCTGCACTGGCAGCAGCCTCTACCTACAGCCTGTATGTCATTTCTATCTTTTTTTTATTTTTTTATTTTTAGTTAGTCCAAAGTCTGTTTTAGGGGGAAACTTTTACTTTTCTATGTGGGGGTGGGGGGCAGGGTAAGGGGGAAACCGTTTCTCAGCCTCTTCCTGGCGGGGTCGCGACTATTTCTCCGAGTCACGTCCTCGCCCCCCACCTCGCGGCCTACCAGCTGGATCGGAGCGGCCTTTCCTGCCGGGGACCGGGAACCGGACCAGGGCTGCTACAGCGGCGGCGCAGCGCTGGAGTCACCGCGGAGCGGGCGATGCCTACCTGGGTCGCCGTTGGAGCTCTGGAGCGTTGGGCCGTTGCTCCAACATCGTGGAGCTCTGGTGCGGAGAGCTTCCAACGCGGGCAGCGCTGAACGGCATCGTGGAGTCCTGGGGCGCCTTGCAGAGGGTCTCCAGCAGCAGTCTCCACCCGGCGCGGCCTGCGGACTTTGGAAGCCGAAGACCCCGCGACTCCGGCGTGCGGTCCTGGACATCGGGCCACCCGTAGCTGCAACTGCGGAGGGCTTGGGAAGGCCCTGACCACGGGGAACAGTGGAGGAAGAAGACTGACTTTGGTGCCTTCCCACACAGTGGGGAACTTTGATTCTGCTGTGTGGGGATGTTTTATGTCAAACTCTATAGTGTGTTGTGTCCTGTTGATTTTTATTGTATGGCTGTATGGGAATTCATTTCACTGTGCCATCTGGCACATGTGACAATTAAATCTATCTTGAATCTTGAATCTCTTGCTGTGGGTGCTTTTGTGGGGGTGCTAAGAGATGCCATCAAAGCCCTGCAGCTCAGATGGTGCTGGGGGCATGATAATAGATTTGAACTAGTGGTTCCAATGTTGGCACCTGTTAGAACTTTACTACTTGAAACAGTCAGGATTTGCAAAGTCAGCCCTGAATCTCCTACTTTTCTCCATGAATTAGTGTCAAGCTAATGACTCCTTGAGCTCCGAAAATTAAATCTGATTTTATTTCATAGAAATATTGATGACATAATTGTGTCCCAGCCCTATGTTGTTAATTCTTCTGTCCATTCGTGTTAACTATCTGGTTTCTGTATGTGCCCTACGGCATTAGATTATCTGATACTTCTTCAGTCTGTAGAATGAGGTGCACAGTGAGTCAGAGATTCATAGGAGCACAGCCGCAGGTCCTTTAGCCCAACATGTTCATACCAACCATCAAGTACCCATCTGTACTGTTATAGAAACATAGAAACATAGAAATTAGGTGCAGGAGTAGGCCATTCGGCCCTTCGAGCCTGCACCGCCATTCAATATGATCATGACTGATCATCCAACTCAGCATCCCGTACCTGCCTTCTCTCCATACCCCCTGATCCCCTTAGCCACAAGGGCCACATCTAACTCCCTCTTAAATATAGCCAATGAACTGGCCTCAACTACCCACTGTGGCAGAGAGTTCCAGAGATTCACAACTCTCTGCGTGAAAAAAGTTCTTCTCATCTCGGTTTTAAAGGATTTCCCCTTTATCCTTAAGCTGTGACCCCTAGTCCTGGACTTCCCTAACATCGGGAACAATCTTCCTGCATCTAGCCTGTCCAACCCCTTAAGAATTTTGTAAGTTTCTATAAGATCCCCTCTCAATCTTCTAAATTCTAGAGAGTATAAACCAAGTCTATCCAGTCTTTCTTCATAAGACAGTCCTGACATCCCAGGAATCAGTCTGGTGAACCGTCTCTGCACTCTGCACTCTCCACTCCCTCTATGGCAATAATGTCTGTGCAATATGTCTTATAGCGGAGACTTGCGGGAATCCAGCCAAAAATCAGTTGTGTGAACGAGACGTATTTATTCTATGACAGTGCTGCCCCGCTACTCCTCAAATGGGCACGGGTGTTGCCCGACCTTAAATATCCCTATGGGTCAACCCCGTCATCTGCGCTTCCCACACCGAGACACCTAACTCCTCCCTCCAGAGCCCAGGCTTCGCTCTGCCCGTGGCCTACCGCCAGGTGCCGCCACACTGGTCCCATTCACGTGTCATACGTAGCTTTCTATGCCAATGGTGAACCGAGCAATCATCCAGATACTTTTCATATCTTGTGAAAGTATCTGCCCCCACCATCCTCTCGGGAAAGGCATTCAGATTGCAACTACCATCTGAGTGAATTGTTATTTTTATTTAGATCCCCTCTAACCCTCTGAAACCTAACTTCCCACCCTATTCATGCTGCTCACAATCTTGTAACACTTCTGCTTGGTCACCTCTCAGATTCCTTTGCTCAAGGGGAAATAAATCCAGCATCTCCTACCCAAAACACTTCCTCCCCGTCAACATCCTGGTAAATGAAGACCCAAGAAACTGCAGATGCTGGAATCTTGAGCAAACCACAAAGTGCTGGAGGAACTCGTATTTGGGGACTCTTCTCCAGACTGTTCGGTTTGAATAAAGGTCATGACCCGAAACTTTGCCTGTCTATTTTCTGTACAAATACTGCCCGACCTGCTGTGTTCCTCCAGCACATTGTGTTTTGTTTAACATCCTGGTTAATCGCCTATTGGGATCTATGGTGTACTGTTCCTCAGTGCTCCCTAAAACCCTCGCACTTATGGTGTATGTTTGTCTACCTTTATTAGAGCCTGTAGTAAGCCATCCATTAAATATGAAGAGAGTGTAAGAGACTGTGTGGTAGCAATCTCTGATCGCACAGCAAATGTGGTTTTTTAAAATAAATTGTCACATATTTGTATTTCATAAGGAAATATATATTTTTATGTCTTCTATGCTTATTATCAACTTTGTGTTTGTTTTTTTATTTGATGTTCGATTTTAAACTACAACTTACTTACACTGTAGTCTCATCTTGATGTATAAACTGCTGTCTTCTAACTATCATCTCATCTTTTTATGTTTTAAAGCACATAAATGAGAGGCACGTTTTCGAAGTACAGTGACATAAATTCATTTCACAGGTGCATGTAGGATCCGGTTCTGACGTTGCAGCGGTGTATTTGTACTGGGTGAAATGGTACAATATGTGGTGTATATTGACTTTGCTCAGGGACAAACGTTAAGACCTCTGGGTGCATGAATGTCATGGAGTGTACAGGTAGAGAGCCCACAATTAATTTGGCAGGCACTGTACTGAAAACCAAATAATCTTATAAAACCCACCGCCTAAACAGAATACTGGACCTGCCAGGATTGCATAATGGGAATTTGGGCACCTATCCCCCACATGTTTCTGTCCATTAGTTTCAATGGATCACTTCGGAGAGAACATCTCAATTGTTGACGAGCTGTTTCAGCAGGCAAAAGGCTTCATTGGAATTGCCGGTGTGTGAAATTATGCTTGGTTGTCAGCAACCAGAGATTAGGAATCAGTCCAGCAAGGCAAGGCAAAATATGTACCTTGATCTTGCTTCCCCAGTGCACTGCTATAATTAGTGCCTATAACCTATAGACTGCACTAATTAGAGAAGTTACAGTGAGGAAATGGGAGAAGTAAATGTGACACTAATGACAACTTCATAGCATATGGACAGATAGAGGTCCTTGTCTAATGTAAATTAAATGATTCACAAATAATTTGTTCCAGGAGGTCAGTAGTCTTTTCCAGCAGTTCACGATAGGCTTCTAGTCCAAATCAATAGCTTGATTATAACAAGCCTGATGTTTCTATAGGCGGAGTGTAAAAGATAATTGGATCCAATGTAAAATAGGCTTTCAGCTCCAACTAATCTATTTATGCCACTTTGAAAATCAATTTCACCCTTTATTTGATCAAAACAAAAAGCATTAAATATAGAATGCAAAATTTCAAATAAATCTTTGTTGTTATTCGGTATAAAATGTTTAGACAAGTGTAAATATATTCTACTTCCTTGAGTAAAGAAATAGCTCTTGCTTTGTTGCATTATTTAGTTATATGAATTCTGCCACATTTCAAAAATATATTGGCTTTTCATCATGCAGATTGTGTTCTGGTGCCTTGTGGTGTTCAAATTTTCATATTATTTACATTGTATTTTTAAACACACAGTGAATGGAACCCCAAGCAGTCAACTATCAACACCCAAATCCATTAAATCATCCAGTTCTTCACCGACCAGCCCCGGCAGCTTGAGAGCTCACAAGGTAAAATGAACCTATCAACCTGCTAATAAAAAGATTGACACTTGCTGACATTCGCTGCAGTGCCTTAATATACAAAAACAAAAATAAGATCAGCAGATGCAGCACGTGTGGTTTCTAAAAGGGGTCACCTGAATTGAGTGCAATTTGGTAGTTGTGAACATGAACTCAATGTCAAGTCAAGTCAAGTCAAGTCAAGTTTATTTGTCACATACACATACGAGATGTGCAGTGAAATGAAAGTGGCAATGCTCGCGGAACAACAAAACAACCAAACAAATTATAAACACAATCATAACACACATATTATTTTACATAATAAATAATAGAAGGAAAAACGTTCTGTACAGTTAGTCTGTACAATGTGTTCCACTGTTCTTAAGGGGCTGTCAGGTTTGCCTTGTGCATTTATTTATTTTTATGTTCCTGGTCCTCTAAGAATTGTCTTTCACTCCTGGCTATGAAGGTGGCTGAACATGACTTTCAGTGACTTTCCTTCAAATTGTACATCTGGTTTTACCGCACTCACTATTGGCATTTTCGAGTCCAGAAATTGTGGGGAATAATGAAGGTGAACTAATATTCTCCCACCGACAAAACTGCTACCCTGTCTTTCAAAAGTAGCTGTGTGCCCAGCAAGAAATGTCTCATCATTCATTGGTGTTAGAAGTTGTCATTAACAGCCTCTTCCCTTGCCCTTCTCCCTAGTGACACTGGTCTCTTCCATCATCATCTAATTCTGTTCTGTTTTGGGTCATTAAGTATCGTCAAGCATGCGATGATTACATTTCATGAAACCGTTTTGGAAAATGAACAAAAGAAAGGCGTTGAGCCGTTGGAGTCATCCTGTGATGCTGATCAAAATTCTGATTTAGAATGAAGAAGCAATTTAGAAGAAACCAATTTATTTAAGCAAGAGAGCTTACCAAGATGAGAGTTGATAATATTTCATTTCTAACGCAGAGTGAGGCACTTCATCAGTATACACCTGGAGATTTAACTCTTTCAACATCAGGGAGTTCTTTAGATTCCCATTGTCTATGTATCCTTCATCTCCATGCATCAAATCATTGACTACTGAGGTCATTTTAATTTTTGCCACATTGCTTCTTTATTAGCGGTTTAAACCCCTTTTTGATCTTGACAAAAACTTATAATTTCACGTTTAACAAACTATTCAAGTTGAAATTGTGCAGTGCAAAAGCAAAATAATTAGTGTGGTAAAGAAAAGCCATTACAAAGGGGAAAAGAAAGCTGCTCGTACCTTGAAAGGGGTAGAAAGAGAAGACATGCCAATCCGATTGCTGAAGAAGTTCTTCTCAGAGAAATTTCAAATTTTAATGCCTCGAGAAAATAAAGGAAGGGAAATCCAATGCAGGGGACACAGCCCATTGATTTACCTGCCGTGAAAATGAACAATGACATTTCCAGGGACTCCCTCTGTTAACAATGTGCAGTTCTCCACAACAGTTTTTCTTTACACCCTCTCACTTATGCCTTTAGCAGAGAAGACAAATGGGCCTGTCCCATTTAGGCGACTCTTTAGGCGACTGCCATGGACTAGTTTTAATGAAATTCACTCATGACACCTACAACAACCAGCAAAAATTGTCGCCACTGTTGCCGAAATGTTTTCACGTTAATCATAAACATACAAAAATATATATTTTTTACCTCAAAAGATGTATTAAGCCAATGTGCACGATGTTTTAGTGCATGTATTTTGTGCGGGTACCCATTCCAATATTACGTTGAAACTTTGCACGAGGCTGAAGGTGAGGTTTGAAACAGCGCATACAGAAGATCATTCCTCTACAAGTGGACCAACCTAGATAATCTGTGGGTTGAGCTCACAGTAGCGGGGGCTCACAGGGCTGTTTTGAGCGAGAGTAAAGACCCTGTCCCACTTTGGCGATTTTTTTAGGCGACTGCTGGCGACAGTCACAGTCGTAGTGGGACACTGAAATGGACCCACCCTACGACAATGTCTACGACACGCTACTACCGAGTTATAACGTCAAGCTACGTAAACCGGCGACACAATTCCTCGCGACTTGAGACGTCCACCTACGACAACAACGACGACACCTACGAAAACCTTTGACCACACAGGCAACAGCCTACGACAACCGGTCAACCTACCTCCACCCGCGACAAGCTACGACCCTGTCAGTAACAAATAAAGACAACGGAATACTTCTCTTCACGCCGGTACTGGCGCCGGTTGACGTAGGATAACGTAGGTTGTCGCCAATGGAAATCACCAAGGTCATCACCCGGGGACAACCAACGTCACCTGCCATCATCCTGGCGACAACCTACCATAACCTATGACAGCACCTACAGCAGGAGAAGACAGGCAACGTCAAGCTCAATGTCGCCAAAGCGATCGCCAAGCCTGCACTTGGCCTCACTGATGCAGAGCAATTGACACCAACAGCAGCGGATAAGAGACCAAGCACAGGCTTGGCGATCGCTTCGCCCAACATCTCCGCACAGTTCGCATTAGCCAACCTGATCTCCCGGTGGCTCAGCACTTCAACTCCCCCTCCCATTCCGAATCCGACCTTTCTGTCCTGGGCCTCCTCCATGGCCAGAGTGAGTCCCACTGCAAATTGGAGGAGCAGCACCTCATATTTTGCTTGGGTAGAGACACCCCAGCGGTATGAACATTGACTTCTTCAATTTCATGTAGTCCTTGCTTTCTCCCTCCTTCCCCTTCCCTTCCCAGCTCTCCCTCAGCCCACTGTCTCCACCTCTTCCTTTCTCCTTCCTACCCCCCCCCTCAATCCCACATCAGTCTGCAGAAGGGTCTCGACCCGAAACGTCACCTATTTCTTCGCTCCATAGATGCTGCCTCACCCGCTGAGTTTCTCCAGCATTTTTGTCTACCTTCGGTTTTTCCAGCATCTGCAGTTGTTTCTTAAACATCCAAGCGCCCCTCTTATGTTACGTTGCAACAGCCCACACTAACATTATGATTCCTGACGAGATTAATACTACTGCATGTGTTCTGGCATGTAAAAATATAAGCATGTCAATTTCAGCTCCCATGAGAACAGAAGAATAAGCACATGATTAAATGCCTTTCAATGGTACAGAAAGATTATTTTGCAACCCAAAATAATTTCCAGTCGAAAGTACTTTCAGCGTCAAATTGAGAGATTGTCTTTTCCTGCACAAAATTAATAGAATAGGAGAAATACACCTGGTGAAATTAATGTCATCTTTGAAATAATCCACAATACTTATCCCTCTTCTCCAGTAAATTATTCTGCAATGAATCAGATCAGTAGCAATCACTTCCAAATGGGGGGGAAAAAAAGCATAGATGTGAAACAGGATCTGCAAGGAGATGCCTTTGTTTTTTTATCCCCGACAAATCAGTGGAAATTGGAAATTTATTATGTGAGGAATAAGAATTGCGCTGCCACACCTCTGTGCCCCTTCTAACAGCTCCAGTTTCCTCCCTTAAAATAACATTGTTTGCTCAATACCTGTTAACAATGTGCTGTGGAGAGCTCATAACAACATTTAGAAATATCATATACAAAGGAAATCAGTCTGTGGCATATGATTTACATGTATATACTCTTAATATATGTAATACTCTTTTTTAATTATAGAAATGTTATTATGTAACATTGAAAAGAGGGTAGGTCAGAAATATAAATGTAATTTATAGTTCTGAAGATGCCTCGCACACAGAGAAACCTGTGCAGGATTTCCCTTCTCTGCATTACAAGCTTATTTATACGTTTCACCCATTTCACCTAAATAAATAGAAAATCAAGGGCTGGCAAGCTCAAAATAGAAAATCCAGGACCATCTCTGACCAATGAGTAAAACAATTTGAATGTTTATTTTATTCCCATGTAACCCTGTAGTTCTGGTCTCCTATTTCACTCGGCAATGGAATCACATACCAGGAAATCCTACATTACAAATCCTGATGAATGACTTCAGCATTTAGATTTGTCACCTTGGTTTGCTGCTTCCAGAAATCCAGCAACACCATATCCAGGGGCAGTAAAGTAACCCTTTTAGATCATAATGGCCTGACAAAGGCGAGGCTACTGTTCTTACCAATGCTGAATGTAAAGCAAATTGCAAATAACACGTTGTTTAGAGTGTTCTTCTGTTAAAAATCACAGCAAAGAAATTAGAATCATCTGTTTTTCAGAATGTATTGAATTATACAGCTTTATAACCGCTTATTATAGTGTTTGGTTTTCCTTCCAAAAATAACACCCATCTGGTTGAAAAGAATAGAATTTGAAATAAAACCTTGAAAATGAAAGCCTGGGCAATGGGAAACATGTTATTATTGGTAAGAACATTTATTAGCATTGATGCTCAACAGTGTGCTTTTCATTTGCTCATTCTTTAAGTCATGGGAGCAGAATGTCTTATTTTAATTATTTTATTTCTTCAAATAACAGTTATGGTAGAACAAGTTCTTAGTGTCGAAAGAATAGAAGGAATTGTGATGTAAATGTCGGATCAATTTTGTGACATAAGAAGACAATGTGTGATAATCTTGCAATCCAGTTAGAGCTCAAATGGAATGATTAGCCATAATAAATTAAATAAAGCAGAATAATTTAACATGACTATCTGAAATAATGAGATTTTTATCTATCTGAACAGTTTTCTTAACCACATATTGTTCACCCCATAATGAACATATTTGAAGTCCTCAATAGACAAATGCTGAATTATAAATAGACAAAATTCAGAATATTAATGTATCCTTTCAGTCTGTCCAGGTCATATATAAACGCAATTGCTCTTAACTACCTCATAATTTTAAAGTCAGTTAATTGACTTAGAAAATAATTCTAATTGGTTTTGCTATTTTGACATTGCCTTCTGAAGTATGTTGGTTTTCAAATTATTGAAATTCATGAAAAAATGACTTGAGGAATTAGCAATAGACATTATAACCGCATTAATTTCTTTTTTTAAGAGACAATTAAATTCATATCAATTATGCACATGGGACTCTATTCCGAAGCCCACTACTCTTTGAGCTTTTTGCATGTGCTATCATTTCAGTTGATCGCTCACCTACAGTATCTTTGTTCTCCTGTGCGTGGTTTAAATGGCTGCTGGGATTTTTATTTGTTTAGTCTGTATTTCTATGTATTGATAAGTCTCTATTGTGACATATAAAGATATGAGCGTTAAAATATTAGATTCTTGTGTTGGGTTTTAAGGGATAGGACGCAGTGCATAATCTGCCTTTAGGACTATTAACCATTTCTCGGTAAGAAAGTGTCCCAAAATCTAGATTATTGGTGGGTATTTAAACAAGATACACATTTTTTTAAAACTTTACAATAACTCTCTTAACGTAAAAATATTGAATGCTACAATTTATGGGAATGTAATATCTCACTCTGTATCAGTTGCTAGCTGTGATATGACCTCAGTTTTATTTCCCTGGCAGTGTCCAGCCCGAACTGCTGGGCCATGTCATTCTTCAGTACATTTCGCAACTTCTGCAGGTCCATGTTCCTTTCTCTGCCTCGTTCTCTCACTGACCAGGTAACCTTGTTTAGCTTGTTTATAAGACCAGTGGAGAGAATGCAGAGAGAATAAAATAGGATTAACATAAATGGATACTTGTTGATCAACACAAATGGATAGATTGTAATCATGCATTGTCTTTCTGCTGACTGGTTAGCATGCAACAAAAAGATTTCCGCTGTACCTCAGTACATGTGGCAATAAACTAAACTGACCTGAACTGAATAATAACATTAGACATGAAAGCTGCCTTTGTTATAAACATTGACTATAATCTACACCTCTGCTCTCTTTGTCTCTATCTCACAGCCATTTGTCTTGTCTTTTTTTTTGGTCTCCAAAACTGAGGAAGGACATTATTGCCATAGAGGGAGTGCAGAGAAGGTTCACCAGACTGATTCCTGGGATGTCAGGACTGTCTTATGAAGAAAGACTGGATAGACTTGGTTTATACTCTCTAGAATTTAGGAGATTGAGAGGGGATCTTATAGAAACTTACACAATTCTTAAGGGGTTGGACAGGCTAGATGCAGGAAGATTGTTCCCGATGTTGGGGAAGTCCAGGACAAGGGGTCACAGCTTAAGGATAAGGGGGAAATCCTTTAAAACGAAGATGAGAAGAACTTTTTTTCACACAGAGAGTGGTGAATCTCTGGAACTCTCTGCCACAGAGGGTAGTTGAGGCCAGTTCATTGGCTATATTTAAGAGGGAGTTAGATGTGGCCCTTGTGGCTAAGGGGATCAGAGGGTATGGCAGGTACGGGATACTGAGTTGGATGATCAGCCATGATCATATTGAATGGCGGAGCAGGCTCGAAGGGCCGAATGGCCTACTCCTGCACCTGATTTCTATGTTTCTATGTTTGTCATCTCTGGTATTTGTCCACTAATCTGCCAATCAGACCCCCTTTACCTGTATCTACTTGCCAGGCTTTGTTCCACCCCCACCTTTCATCATGCTATCCCCCCCTTACTGCAGTCAGTCTGAAGAATGGTCCAGATCCTAAACGTCATATCCATTTCCTTTAGAGATGTTACCTGTGCCGCTGAGTTATTCCAGCACTTCTTTGACTGTACAAGAATTATTGATAATTTGACTCTAGTTTGACTTTGTTGGTTTCTAGCTAATAGACCTGCTTTACTTGTGCTGTTTATACCTTCCAATTAACAAAAGGTTAAGCCACGTTTCAGGAGAGTTCTTGGACACTGGCATATTTTATTCCAATTACACAGCATGAAAATATACTCAACAGATAAATCTGCTATATCTATTGCACAGGGATTGAAAACCTGCTCGCAGTGTATCTGCATTTTACATAGCAACAGGGATTGTAGACGCATGCCATTTTATTCCCTGCCTTTCGATCTCCTACTTATAATGAACTTTAAAGCCCTAAAGCATACTCAAAAAAAAGGCAGCCTTTGCTAAAATTCCTGGTAGTATTTTAATAAAGGAATATTATCCCATTATATGGAACCTGTCCTATTTTCCAAACGGCCAGTTTCTGTTCAGCTTGCTTTATCGTATTCTGCCTGCATTCTAATTTGCACAAAGTTTCATTAAGCAACTTTCTTCTTGCTCAAAATCTACATTTGTTCCCAGTCCAAAAAAATAATATTTTAAATTCTCGTTCTTGTGCTCCAGGACCTTTTACCTGTTTATCTTCAAAACATCTTCCACTGCTACGATCTCCAAAATATCTTCACTCTTCCCAATCTGGTCTGTTGTTCAATCCAGTTATCCCCCAGTCCACTATTCACCTCTGTGCCTGCTATTACTTCATTCGTAGCCTCAGAACTCTCTCCCTAGATATCTCTCCACACCTCTCTCCCTCTCCCCCTCTCTCTCACTCTCTCTCTCTCTCTCTCTCTCTCTCTCTCTCTCTCTCTCTCTCTCCCTCTCTCCCTCTCTACCTCTCTCTCTCTCTCTCTCTCTCCCCCCCCCCTCTCTCCCTCCCCCTCCCTCTCCCTCCCCCTCTCTCCCTCCATCTCTCTCTCTCTCTCCCCCCCCCCCCCCTCCATCCTCCCTCTCGGTAAACATACCTATTTCCCAAATACTTTAGTGTTTAAGAGGGAACTGCAGATGCTGGAGAATCGAAGGTTACACAAAAAAGCTGGAGAAACTCAGCGGGTGCAGCAGCATCTATGGAGCGAAGGAAATAGGCAACGTTTCGGGCCGAAACCCTTCTTCAGACTGATCGGGGGCGGGGGTGGGTGGGGACAAGAAAGGGAAAAGGAGGAGTAGCCAGAAGGGTCTGTTGACCAACACTTCACCACTAACTTCCATCCGGCACTCAAATACACCTGGACCATTTCCGACACTTCCCTACCATTCCTTGACCTCACTATCTCCATTGCAGGTGATAGACTTCTAACCGACATACACTATAAACCCACTGACTCCCATGGCTATCTGGACTACACTTCTTCCCACCCTGCTTCCTGTAAGGACTCCATCCCCTACTCCCAATTCCTCCGTCTACGCCGCATCTGCTCCACGGATGAGGCGTTCCACACCAGGACATCTGAAATGTCCTCACTATTCAGGGAACGGGGGTTCCCCTCCTCCACCATAAATGAGGCTCGCACCAGGGTCTCTTCCATACCCCGCAACACTGCTCTCTCTCCCCATCCCCGCACTCGCAACAAGGGCCGAGTCCCCCTAGTCCTCACCTTTCACCCCACCAGCCGTCACATACAAAAAGTAATCCTCCGTCAGTTTCGCCACCTCCAACGTGACCCCACTACTCGCCACATCTTCCCATCTCCCCCCATATCTGCCTTCCGCAAAGACCGCTCCCTCCATAACTCCCTTGTCAATTCTTCCCTTCCCTCTCGGTCCACCCCCTCCCCGGGCACTTTCCCTTGCAACCGCAAGAGATGCAACACTTGTCCCTTTACCTCCCCCCTCGACTCCGTTCAAGGACCCAAGCAATCGTTCCAGGTGCGACAGAGGTTTACCTGCATCTCTTCCAACCTCATCTATTGCGTCCGCTGCTCTAGATGTCAGCAGATCTATATCGGTGAGACCAAGCGGAGGTTGGGCGATCGTTTCGCCGAACACCTCCGCTCGGTCCGCAATAACCAAGCTGACCTCCCGGTGGCTCAGCACTTCAACTCCCCCTCCCACTCCGCCTCCGACCTCTCTGTCCTGGGTCTCCTCCATGGCCACAGCGAGCAGCACCGGAAATTGGAGGAACAGCACCTCATATTCCGTTTGGGGAGTCTGCACCCTGGGGGCATGAACATCGAATTCTCCCAATTTTGTTAGTCCTTGCTGTCTCCTCCCCTTCCTCAGCCCCCCTGCTGTCTCCTCCCATCCCCCAGCCTTCTGGCTACTCCTCCTTTTCCCTTTCTTGTCCCCACCCACCCCCGCCCCCGATCAGTCTGAAGAAGGGTTTCGGCCCGAAACATTGCCTATTTCCTTCGCTCCATAGATGCTGCTGCACCCGCTGAGTTTCTCCAGCTTTTTTGTGTAACCTCCCAAATACTTTAGTTGCCCAATAAATGTTCGTGTAACTTGGTGTATTGTATTCACTGATTATGTCTTTGTGAAGCACCGTGAGATTTTTTTTAAAACCATATTGAGGGTGTTTAACACATGCAAGTTGCTTTTATTATTGTTACCATTGTGGACTGCAATTGGCAGCCCCATGATAAAGTAAATTGTGTATTGAATTATTCAGATATAACTATTTGTCGTGTTATTCCTATCTGGATGCAGAGTGTAAGACGAATGTGGTAGCGCCATCAGCAAAGTGCCATTGTACAACTGGGATTAATTATCACATCTAATTTAAGATAACTGGAAAACTGACATTTTCAATTAAATATGAGAAAAAGAATCACCCAGACTCGTACTGAATCAAAACTGCCTTAACACCTCTAATTAAACACCTCCTGTATTGTCTTTCAAGAGTGAAAAATCATTACAGTGTCTAGTTTTAAAATTAAAGTGAAGGGAAAATGTACATTTAATAAATACCTTGTCTTCTGTTTTGAAATTATTTTTAAAATGCAGTAGGTGTATCTGAAAGTGGCTCGAAGGATTCAAACTGAAATCTATTTTAGAACTGTTCACAAAGGCTCCAAATTTGGCTCGTTTCAGATGAATGTCTGTTTAGTGGCATCAGTATGTGCTTTCAAACCCTTTTGGTACTTAGCATTGTGCCACAGCATATTGATGAAAGAATGCTGCAATTCAGGACACAGTTAGTGAAAGATTAAAAGTAGAAGGACATAGGTTAGACACATCCCTATTTACAATTGATGCAGTTACATTTATCCTTCAAGGATTTAAATTTTATCAGGGTTTACTCATCATTTAGTCAATCTCCTTTTTAAGTATTCCCTTTATACACTAGAGGAGCATGCTCAATGAAAGGATAGGACTGAATGTCAAATGTTAGTGATGGGGAGAGAAATCTGAAAGAGGAAAACATTTCCTTAAAGATGGGGGAAATGGCTCTTTAACAGAGAGAATCTAATCTTAATCTGTGGGATGCCCATTTTGGTGGCATGTCTGTTCCATACATAGGTGAACCTTACTCCATGCAATAGAATTTCCATCCCACTATTTTGCCATGGAAAAATCGTCAAACGTAATATAGTGTCAAAAATCCATGATAGGACCTTTCTGACGCCAGGTTAAAGGAATTAGTGTTACCAAAGGAGATGCAAGAGGTCAGGTCAAGGGTGCCAGAGTCCTACTTCAGACTAAGTTATTGTCAGTGTTAAAGAATCTGTAATTCTATCCATGGCATCCCAGATTTTACATGTTATGCGCATTAGAATGTTATTTTTTTAGGCTGAGAGGCAGGTGTTGTATTTGTTTAACATGTGAAGACTACTAAAAATAATCAGAACACTTTTTTTAAATGTTCAATTTTTTCTGATATTCTATAATTAAAAAAATGAAAAATCTGGTTCATATCACCATACAGAAATATTACAAACAATGAATGATCATAGTATCCTAACTATTAGTATGGTAAAAGATGCAGTGTCTTGTTCTTACAGAGCATGGTAGTACACATACGAGAGGAAGTACATACACGAGGACGTTGACAGAATGTCATGGGCTTTGTTGACGAGTGCCTTGGAACATTAGGAAGAAGGGTTTTAATTTTAGTTGCCTGAGCCTATAATACCATTCAATTCAATCTGTCACCTAACTGAGCACTCACCTTTTATACAGGTCTCTTAAGAGCATTCGTTAATGAAAGTTAATCAATCTCAATTAAAATTAACAATTGATTGAATGTCAATAACTGTACAAAAAGTAGAGTTCCCAGTTTCTGCCATCTTTTACATGTATAAAAGTTTCTTAACGTTACTCATAAGATTCCTGGCTGTATTTTATAGACTTTCTTCCCGAATTTCGTGGAAATGGATCCATTCTATTCACCTGGTATGTTCCAAAACACGAAAGAAGTAACCATTTGACCTTCTTGACAGGGTATTCAGCCCCAGTCACTGAAATCTTTCTACGCGAGTTAAGAGATTAGAAGAATGCAGCAACAATCCTTCATTATTAGACTAGTGCCAGCTGAGAGAATGTGCAGAGGTCCTTGGAACTAACAACTATCTTAAAGATCAATTCTTGTTGAGTTAGGACATTACTGCTTCTTAAAAATAAAATTATATTGAAGCAAATTAAAGGGCCTAGTTTAATTACTTTAACTAGTTTAACTATAGAGGCACAGGTTGGAAAAAGTCCTGCATCACAATGGCAACAAGGTGCAGAGCACTTTGGAATGTTATAAGGTAATAAAGAGCCCCAGAAACCACAAGTTCTGTCCGTTATTAAGATGCACCAAAATGATGCATCGGGTGAAAAACTAAAGTTGTGATGGAAAGACACTAGATACTGGTTGTGAATGCTCGTATGTCTGGCTTACAGATTTTTCATGCATCATGGAATTCGTAAGATACAGTGTAAACTGGGTAGGCAGTCATTTCCATGGTTTCTCTAGGTTCCTTTCATTTTGTTTTCCATAAAGTTACTCAAACAATTGGGACTATTCCTGAAGAAATTCAAGCCTAAAGTGGCAGTTCCCACTGAGGAGATTTAGCAGAGGCGTTTAAAGTGATGAAGGGTTTCGATAGAGTGAGTAAGGTTGGAGTATTCCCTTTGGATGGGAGTCAATGACAAGAGGTCATTAATTTAAAACTTGTCACTGAGGAAAGAAGTTCAGAGAAATGTCTTTACACAGAGGATTAGTGGAGTATGGCATGTTTTGTTATAAGCCTGAAGGATGAGACCTCTGTATGCTTTTAAGGAAAATTACATAAATATTTGAGGCAGTGGATGATACAGAGCTAAGGGAAGAGAACAGGCTAGTGGGATTAGGCTTGGATTGCTTTACTTGGCATAGACACGGCAGGTTAAATGCCATTCCTTTGATGCTGTGGCTGGTATTAATAGTGTCCTTGGATTAAAATGTAATCCTGTTGATTTAACCAGAGGAATGCAGTCAGAATCCAGCAGGATAAATGAGGTGGCCCAGTTTTGAAGCATTTGTCTCTACTTCAGGATTCACATATCACATTCACATATCACTACATTTTTATTTAGCTGTGATCCTAGCTTTATATAAAAACATTATAAAGTGTAAAACATAAAGTCTTAGCATACTTTAATCTTGGCCAGTTCGGTGGTTCTGGATAGATTATGAACTTTGCGCTGCAATATATTTTTAGTGCTGCAATTTAAACTCTGAGTGAACTGTAATTTTAAAATGCAGTCTGAATAAATGTCCCCATCAGTGTCAGGATGGGAATTGTGAAGTTGTTTCATTTACTTCTAAAGTATCTGTTCATTTGTCAGTGTCTAGAACCAGAAAAGAGTGCCTTTGGCGTAAAGATATCCACTTAATATATATTTTTGGGGTTAGACTTAAATGTTCAAATGATGAAGGTTGTGTGGTAGCGTACATTAAAGAAACATTAGACTGGAAATTCTAGAAGGTCTTAATTAATACATGGTAGCTTCAAATTTACATTTCTTAGTATCGGCTGTATAATCAGTATCATCGACAGACTGTCTTGGTGGCACTAGGACACTTCAGGCTTTTGGTCTGTTTTTGCTCTACTATTTTTTTTAATTTAATTTACCTTTTTTTTCTTTGTTATATTGTGTTATCTATTGTTTACTGTGTTTACAGACCTGTTGTGCTGCTGCAAATTAGAATTGTATTGATCTGTTTTGGTACATATGACAATTAAGCATTTTACTCTTGAAATATGATTGGAAATGCTCATCAGAATGGTAAGGGCTGCCTGTTTACTCCTGTCTTCTGTCCACCCAGTGGCGTAGCGGGGGGGGGGGGGGGGGAGGGGGCCAGAGGGGCGGTTCCCCCGGGCGCTAAATTTTTAGGGGCGCAAAAAAATTGTTGGATAAAATTTTTTTATAAAATGGCAAAACATTTTGTTCTAAAGGCACACTGCACCTCTTTGGCAGCCTTCCCCTGAATTATTGTAATAAAATGTAATTTTTTTTGCCATTTTATAATTTTTTTTTATCCAACAATTTTTTTGCGCCCCTAAAAAGTCTTAAGTCTTTGTCTCATCCCTTCTTATTCTCCCTCTGCGCCGAGGCCGCTGCCGCTGTGTCCCAGCCGCCGCTGTCGTTCCACTGGGCCCGCGGTCGGGTCGAGTGGCCGCTGCCGCCGGAACGTGCCCCCGCTCCGAGGCCGTGTGGCCACTGCCGCCGCCCCCGCTCCGAGGCCAGGCCAGGTCCCAGCCGCTGCTGCCGTCCCAGCTGTCAAGGCCAGGCCGCTGCCGCTGTCAAAGCCGCCGCTGCCGCTGCCCAGCTCCGAGTTCTGGTCGCCGCTGCCGCTGCCGCTGCCCCAGCTCCGAGGCCGCCAGCTCCGCCATTAGGCCTCGGCGCAGGCGGAGACGGGGGATACGACAAAAGAAGTCACATCCCCCGAAGGAAGAGACCAAAAACGTGTGCCCCCCCCCCCTTGGATTTATAACAGCTCATGGGCCATGGCTAGCCGCTAATGAGGAGGCGCAATATTTTAAACTGCCCCGGGCGCTCACTGTGTCCACCCCCTGCCAAACAAGAAGTTTCCAAGTTAGAGGAATGTGCTGTAAAAATGTAAGGGTTTTCTGCACTTTATAGCATTGCTAGCATAAATGTCATGCTTTGTGTTAGCTGATGAACAAACCTCATTAATATAGCATGCTACCATGTTAACACTATCTCTCAAGCGCTGGTATTATTAATTATGAGGCCACTTCAATCTCAGTTTTGCAGAGATTATGTTTAAGATTCCTACCCATTTACCAGTTTTTATGGTTTATTAAGGGAAAACAACAGAGTAAAGAGATGCCACGCTGCAGTAGCCTGATGCTCAAACCCAAGAATTAAAATTGCAAATGCACATTGTTATTCACAATATATATTACCTACCTGTTTGGAATAGTTGGCCTGTAATCAATCCCCTTATTCATTGTTGATCTTGTTTAAAGATTAAAATGTAATATAAATTTCCTAATTAAACAAATATTTGAAAGTATTCAAGGGTATTGATTTCATGTTGAAATGTAAATGTGTCTTCAATCACAAAATGTTTTTCATTTATTAATTCATGGGATATGAACATTACTGATAGTGCTAGCTTTTTTTGTCCATGCCTTATGACTCCTGTTAGGAAGGCATAGATCGGAGTGGGTCACAGTGGGTATAGGGTCACATGTAGACTATATCATTGTTTGTGTATATGGTAGATTACAGATTGCCTTCCTTAATGTAGATCATTACATCAGTTATTTTTTAATGAGAATAGTATAGCTTCATGGATACCATTGCTGAGACAAGCTTTCTTTTAAAAAAAAATCTAGATTTTGTTGAATTTAAATTCTCTACCTGTCAACTTGGGATTTTAACTCGGGCCTGGTCAATGGTCTGGAACTCTTACCACTACTCCAGCAACGTAACCACTACATTACTGTAATTCCAAAGCATCACTAACTCTTCTATGATAGCCTATATTATTAAAAATGTGGTATGGCAGTAGATCTCGTCATCTGCTGGGCATTATATTTCTTAGAAACCATATACTCTGCCTCACCCTATGGAGCATCATGGCAGATCAATGCCATATTTTCTCGATTTGATTTGCTGTCGGGGAGCGTGACCATACTTGCACAAGAGATAAATGTTCCAAACTAGTACCGTAAACTCAGACAATGACCCGCTCCATAAAATTTGTTTAGGTAGTGGGTTAAGGAGAGCCTGGAAATTTGAACCAAATATTAGGCCTCACAAATCCTCACAAAATGTGAAATGTTTCATCTTTTGAAGTGAATTTGCACTGTTCATTGTTTCTTTCTTGTTTGCAAGAAAGCAAGCAACCATGATTCCACCAGAATTTCTAATGTTGAATGATATTGCATTTGTGTCCAAAATCCACCAGGAAGCTGTTCTTCAGCGCCCCTTCCTTGATTCTTTCTTCTCCAGTAAAGTCACTCTCTGTTATTGTATTTTTGTTTAGGGTCTAAACAGGAACAAGCTGTTCAACCTAACATACTGTAGTTTATTACCTGTTCCTGATATAATACATAAACACACTGCCGATCAGATCTCCTCCCCCAAGATCGAATATAATAGAATTCTGGTTGATTTTGCGAAACCATTCTATTATACATTGATTATTATTGATGGCAATCTGAATCTTCCCTGAGAAAAATGGATTCAGGCAAGACTAAACTGGGAACATCTTCAACCTGGTTAGTTTGTCTCAAGTTCCTGCATGGTGCTTTTTTTTCCAGGAGTCACTGTCATTCATCTCTGGCAAATATTGAAGAAAGCAATTTACATTGTAAATTATTTCCATTAAAATAGATCATTCTCGCAAAGAATTGTTTTTTGAATGCAATGCCCTTCCCTCCCCTTAGTTGTGAAAACATACTCATATAAAGAAGAAATCTCAGGAAAATGTGGGGACTACATGTCCTTAATCTTCTTTATCAAGACACATTTAGACCCAGCAAATGTGTTCAGAATCATGAAAGCAATCCAGATCTTCCAACCTACCTTGTTACATTTTTTACCTGCACTTTCTCTTTAGTTGTAACACTATATTACACACTCTGCTTATTTTCTCTTTTGCACTACTTGATTGATGTTGATTTATTATTGTCATGTGTATTGAGATACCGTGAAAAGCTTTGCCTGTATGCTATCCAGTCAAATCATACTGTAGATGAGTACAATCAAGTCATGTACAAGTACAACAGGTACACATAGAGAATATGTGCGGTATGATTTGCCTGATAGCACATAAAACTAGCGTTTTAAAGGTATCTCGGTACTCAATTCCAATACCAATGTTCAGCCAAGGTTAATGCATGGCCACATTTGTGTGTGTTTTCTGACTCCCAATAACTGAATATGTAGCGTACTAATGTTGCTACATGGTATATTTATAATAGCTGAGCCTCACGTTGCGAGTTGACACAAGAGGTACCCCGAGTTAAAACTCGTGGCAATAACGTACGATTAACGTACGGAAATCGTGGACGCAACTTAGGGATTCGTGGCGCTAACGGCAGGTACTCGTGTTACTTGTCGACTCTTGCGAAAAAATCAAACATGTTTGAAATTTTCCACGAGTCAATTTTACTCTTGTGGTTAAGAATTGAGACATTTTAACTCGTTGTAAGAACGTAGTGGCCCGTGCGTTTACCTTAGTGTATCGTGAGTCTACCGTGGGAACTCTTTAACTCAGCGGGCAGGAAGCAGCAGATTGTCGCTCCCTTCAGTTTCCCAGCGACAATCACCTGCCATAATGCGAGAGAGATCATGCACTGTTGTAGGTCTCCTTTGCACGTCAGTGTTTCTGTATTTCTCCACTCATTGTTGGCCCTATCTGTCACCACCCCCACCTATATCCCTCTGCTTCCCGGCCATGTGTGTGACCCCTTCCCTCCCCTCTCCAGCTCCCCGCACATTGCGGGGGCTTTGCAGTGTCTTCACGTCGGCGATGCCAACAGGTCCGTGCCAGTCGCCCCGGGGAAGTCACTCCCTTCAGTTTCCCAGGGGGTCGGGACGAGGCTGGAGTTGGGAGGGAAAGGTGGTGGTGGGGGGGGGGGGTGGGTTAGGTGAGCAGGAAAGTGGGGTTGTTTGCAGTTGCAGAGGGAGGGGGCAAGGGCGGTACCGTTCCCAGGCTCAGCTCCTGTCCAGGGGGGTGGCCGGAAACGTCAGGACCAACGGGACACCGACCCCCAGGCCCACCAGGCCCACTGCAAGCACGGAGATCCCAGAGCCCCCCAGCCAGCAGCAACTCCAGCCCAGCCCCACTCCAACTCCAGAGGAACACTCTCCCCATAGGGGCAGAAGCTGATGGTGTGCAAGGTACGTCTTGTTCTTGGGGTGGCGGATGAGGGGGCGCAGCTCAGGCTGTGGGCGAACTGCCACTTGTCGCCGTAGCGGCCCATCGGGGAGCGGGTTCCTCTGGAGTTGGAGCGGGGCTGGGCTGGAGTTGCTGTTGGCTGTGGGTCTCTGGGTTCTCCGTGCTTGCAGTGGGCCTGGTGGGCCTGGGGGTCGGTGTCCCGTTGGTCCTGACGTCTCCGGCCACCCCCCTGGACAGGAGCTGAGACTGGGAACTGTACCGCCCTTGCCACCTCCCTCTGCAACTGCAAACAACCCCACTCTCCTGCTCACCTAACCCACCCCACCCATCCCCTCCACCTTTCCCTCCCAACTCCAGTCCCGTCCCGACCCCCTGGGAAACTGAAGGGAGCGACTGCCCCGGGGCGACTGGCACTGACCTGCTGGCATCGCCGACGTGAAGACAGTGCAAAGCCCCCGCGCCCGTGCAATGGGCGGGGAGCTGGAGAGGGGAGGGAAGGGGTCACACACATGGCCGGGAAGCAGAGGGGTGTAGGTGGGGGTGGTGACAGATAGGGCCAACAATGAGTGGAGAAAGACAGAAACACCGACGTGCAAAGGAGACCTACAACAGTGCATGATCTCTCTCGCGTTATGGCAGGTGATTGTCGCCTGCCCGCTGTTCCTGACGCTAAAGCCTTGGGATCGTTGCCCTTCGTGCTGGCGTGGAGGGGGAGGGGGGTATTGTGCTGTTTGATCGCCCCCTGCTATCCCAGGGACGGGGAGACACAGCGGCTTTTGAGACTGGTGGGCAATCACTTCCAAAGTGTCTGCCCACACAGTCAGTACACCTCTCCTACACTTGTCTCCCGCACTAAGATCATCCCGCAGAGAATGATCCCAGCCTAACCCAAGAGCCATGTCACCCCAGACAGATTAATGACGCCCCCCCCCCCCCCCCCAACCTCTCTCCACCTCAACTCACGCCTGGGCACCAAAGCAGCTCAGGAGGCGAACCCTGAGCTCCGTCTCACAACAATCTGATGTGCACATCCGTCCACATTCAAAGATTTAATCTCCCGTCTCCCCGCAGTGTGTAGACATGGCAGTAAATTCAATTAAAACATATCAAACCTGTGTGTTTCAAACAAATCATAAGTATAACTGCTCTGGCACTGGATGGTGCGCATTTTCCCGTTGTAGGTCACATCAATAGATGCGGCCGCTCTGAATTATATCTTTAAAGCAAAGCCACAGGATGGAGAGGTCTTTAACACTGTTGCTTATTAAAACATAACACTGTTGCTTATTAAAACAAACCTTCAATCAGGTTTGGCTCAAGAGTAACTCGGGAGACGAACTTGGAACATCGCAGAAATGACAAGTAAACGGCAAACTTGTCATACCCGTGGGAACTCGGTTAAACTCCTGATCATACACTTGCAATCTCGTACACAACCACGAGTCATTCACTCGGGGTACCTCTTGTGTCAACTCGCAACGTGAGAACCAGCCTTAAGTTGGGGCAGATCTGTCACATCGACCTGGTTCTTAATGGTTCAAATGTGGAGGTCCAAATATATGCAGTGAAAGGAAAACTTGATTACAGCAGAATGATTTACCTCCCAAGATGGAATTTGTTAAAAAAAATTGTTTAAAAATATTCTGAAAAGACTACATTGATGGGAAGGCGGATATGCAGGATATATATGTAGGATATATATGTAGGATATGTAGGATAACTTCAAATAGCCCTTGCTTTCCCTCTCTCCATCCCCTCCACCTTCCCAGTTCTCCCACCAGTCTTACTGTCTCCGACTACATTCTATATCTGTCCCGCCCACTCCCCTGACATCAGTGTGAAGAAGGGCCTCGACCCGAAATGTCACCCATTCCTTCTCTCCAGAGATGCTGCCTGTCCCACTGAGTTACTCCAGCATTTTGTGTCTTCCTTCGATTTAAACCAGCATCTGCAGTTCCTTCCTACACACACACACACACACACACACACACACAAACACACGTGTATGCAGGTGTTGGTTTAAATCGAAGGTAGACACAAAATGCTGGAGTAACTCAGCGGGACAGGCAGCATCTCCGGAGAGAAGGAATGGGTGACGTTTCGGGTTGAGACGCTATATATATATCCTATATCCTATAAATATATATCCTATATATATATAGGATATTCTGTAGGATACAGAAAAAAATGAAACTGTGGCAAGGCGAAATAAATCTGGAATAACAATAAGGTTAATATAACAGAATAAAACAAATGAGTACAGCTAGTAAAATTGTACAAATGAATGATTTAACCTAATCTAACATGTAATGTCCAAATGGCAATTATAGAGCCAGAATTGGTAAACATAGTACAAAACAAGTGTAACTTAATAAGATAAAATATGCATTTGAAGTACATGACTTTCACACTAATACTGCATCACTGTTTGTGCTATTTTTTATACAGGTTCCCTGTTCATCAACAAGACTGCCTTCTACCACTTTGGTAATATTACTCTTCTTGGCCTTTACCTCAGCTGATCTGCTCTTGAAGCTTTATTTCATGCCTTTGTTACCTCTGGATTTGAATATCCCAGTGCTTTCCATGAGCTCATCCAACACTCAGTTGCCGATACTCTAACTCCCACCAAAGCCTATTCTCCCATCAACCCTCGGTTTTTGACCACACTGACTGTCAGTCAAGCAGTACCCAGATTTTGAAATTATTGTTCTTATCTTCAAATCCTTCCATTGCTTTTTTTTTCTATATCCCTCTAATATAAGTCAGTCCCACAGTGACTCCAGGGTGTGGTCTCCTTTAATTTTCAGCATCTTCTTCAATTTTAATC
Source organism: Leucoraja erinaceus (assembly GCF_028641065.1). NCBI lineage: Eukaryota > Metazoa > Chordata > Chondrichthyes > Rajiformes > Rajidae > Leucoraja > Leucoraja erinaceus. The sequence continues at coordinate 159,000,523 of NC_073377.1, forward strand.
GTGACCATGTCTATCCCCTCAGCTCTAAAATGTTGTCCTTAACTCCCATCACCTCTCTATTCTATCTGGCTCTAAGTAGTTTCTTAAAACGTGGCTGTGTGTGGGGTGACTTAATATTGTCTTAAGAGGCTCGTTATATTTTATGTGATTTTGAGGTTGATTGTGATGTTTTATTACATCGAAGGTGTTGCTGTTATCTTTTTTTAATGGAATGCAACCTAGCGCAAATGTTTATTGGGCAAAAGTGATACGGTCCTTGATGTAGGGTCTGAAACTGAAATGATGACCATCCTTCTGTCTGTATAAATGCTGCCTGTCCAATGCTGCCTGACTCGCTAAGTTCTTCCGGCAGTTTGTATTTTGCTTCAGATTCCAGCATCTGCAGTTCCTTGTGTCTCTCTTAAACTACAGAGGTGTGTAGAGAACAAAACCTTTGTGTTTGGTGCCAATCAGAATGGCATTCACAGTGTATAAGGAATCATATATGATCAAAATTAAGATGTTCTAATGGTATTTATCAATGATGACTAACTCAGAAATATATTATTTCAGGAGATTAACGGAATGTAGAATAGTTGAACTGGACAGAGGGAAGTGCTGAGAGAGGTATTAGGTAAATGACTTGTTAATTTCAATGGAAGGAGCAAGCGTAGGGAACTTACAAGGTATTAGTTAATACCATTTTTTTAATTCTTAGAATGTTTTCGTTAATTAGGATGTAAACATAGAAACATAGAAACATAGAAAGTAGGTGCGAGAGCAGACCACCAGGTCCATCGAGCCCGCACCGCCATTCGCTCATGGCTGAACACTAAACAGACACACTTACCCACAAACAGTAGACACAAGACACAGAACACAAGACACTACCCTCCCCTTTATACCGCTATCACCCCTCTCCACCCCAAGAACCTCGTGATCTCCTGGGGGAGGCAAAAAAACGGATAAAAACCCAGGTCCAATTCGGGAAAAAAATCCGGGAGATTCCTCTCCGACCCCAATCTAGGCGATCGACACTTGTCCAGGAGATCACTCAGGTCTTACTATACTAACCATACCTAGGTCCATATCCCTGCCCTCTCCCCGTAGCCCCTTATCCCCTTGGCAGCTAAAAAACCATCTATTTTAGTCTTAAATATATTTAAAGTTTCTGCTTCCACTGCTCCCTGGGGCAGTGAATTCCATAAATTAACCACCCTCTGGGTGAAGAAGTTCTTCCTCATCTCAGTTTTAAAAGAGCCCCCCCTTATTCTGCAACTATGTCCCCTAGTTCTAGTTTCCCCGATCATTGGGAACATCCTCGGTGCATCCACCCGATCAAGGCCCCTCACGATCTTATATGTTTCAATGAGATCGCCTCTCATTCTTCTAAACTCCAAAGAGTAGAGTTCCAGCCTACTTAACCTTTCCTCATATGTCAATCCCCTCATTGCAGGAATTAATCTTGTAAACCTTCGCTGCACTGCCTCCAGGGCTAGTACATCCTTTATTAAGTATGGACCCCAGAACTGTACACAGTATTCCAAATGTGGTCTCACTAATACTGTGTACAGCTGCAGCAAGACCTCCGTGTTTTTATACTCAATCCCCCTAGCAATAAAGGCCAAAACTCCATTGGCCTTCCTGATTGCTTGCTGCACCTGCATACTAACTTTCAGTGATTCATGTACTAATACCCCTAGATCCCTTTGCGTTGCATTACAACGCAGCTCCTCCTCATTTAGAAAATAACTTGCCCTATCATTTTTTTTCCCAAAGTGAATGACTTCACATTTATTAGTATTAAATTTCATCTGCCAAGTTGTTGCCCACTCACCTAGCTTATCTATATCCTTTTGCAGACTCTTCCTATCCTCCTCATCCCCTACTTTTCCTCCCATTTTTGTATCGTCCGCAAATTTTGATATATTACACTTGGTTCCCTCCTCCAAATCATTTATATAAATTGTGAACAACTGGGGTCCCAGCACCGACCCTTGCGGAACCCCGCTAGTTACCGGTTGCCATCCCGAGTATGAACCATTTATCCCCACTCTCTGCTTCCTATTTGTTAGCCAATCCTCTACCCATGCTAATATATTACCCCCAATCCCATAATTTTTTATTTTTAGCAATAGTCTCTTATGTGGCACCTTGTCAAAAGCCTTTTGGAAGTCCAAGTATACCACATCCACCGGTTCCCCTTTATCCACCCGGGTTGTTACTTCCTCAAAGAATTCGAGCAGATTCGTTAAACAGGACTTCCCCTTCACAAAACCATGTTGGTTCTGTCCGATGAAGTCATGTTTATCCAAGTGCCCCGTTAGTGTTTCTTTAATAATTGTCTCTAACATTTTACCCACCACCGATGTTAGACTAACCGGTCTATAGTTACCCGCCTTCTGTTTACTTCCTTTTTTAAATATAGGTGTTACATTGGCCATTTTCCAATCCACTGGGACCGTTCCTGCCTCCAGGGAGTTTTGGAAAATTATCACCAATGCATCCACAATCCCCACCGCTATCTCCCTCAAGACCCTTGGATGTAATCCATCAGGCCCAGGGGATTTATCCTCCTTCAGTCTCATTAATTTCCCTAATACCACCTCCTTGGTGATCTTAATAGTATTTAGCTCCTCCATTCCTACCGCCCCCTGTTTATCCAGCGTTGGAATATTTTTTGTGTCTTCTATGGTGAAGACTGATACAAAATACTCGTTTAATGCCTTTGCCATTTCCATGTTCCCCACCAACAACTCTCCAGTCTCACCCTCCAATGGACCAACGTTCACCTTAGCCACCCTTTTTCTTTTTATATAGCTATAAAAACTCTTACTATTAGTTTTTATGTTGTTCGCTAAATTCCTTTCATAGTCTATTTTCCCCGTCTTAATTAATCTCTTAGTTATTTTTTTTTGCTGACCTTTAAATGCTTCCCAATCCTCTACCCTCCCACTATCTCTGGCTACCTTATATGCCCTTGCCTTCAGCCGAATACTATCCTTTATAGTTTTACTGAGCCATGGCTGACTGTTCTTACCCTTACCCCTTTTTTTCTTCATAGGAATAAATTTTTCTTGAAGGTTATACAGTATACCCTTAAACGTACACCACTGCTCATGTACCGTCTTATTCTTGAGTCTGCTATCCCAGTCAACTTTGATCAGCTCAGTCCTCATACCTTCATAATCCCCCTTATTTAGACTAAGCACCCTAGCCTGAGTTTCAACCTGCTCCCCTTCTATTTGAATATGGAATTCGACCATATTGTGGTCACTTGTTCCCAACGAGTCCCTAACTATGACATTTTTAATTAATCCTGCTTCATTACACAGGACCAGATCCAAGATTGCCTCCCCCCTTGTCGGTTCTGTGACATACTGTTCTAGGAACCCGTCTCTAATACATTCTATAAACTCTTCCTCTAGTCTACCCTGCCCAGTTTGGTTTGCCCAATTAATATGAAAATTGAAGTCCCCCATGATTACAGCAGTTCCCTTTTTACATGCGTCAACTATTTGCAGATTTATGTTCTGACTAACAGCGTCACAGCTATTTGGAGGTCTATAAATTACACCCACTAGTGTTTTTATTCCCCTTATTATTCTCCATCTGTACCCAAGCTGTTTCACTATCCTGATCCTTCAACGCAATATCCTTCCTCTCTATTGCCGTTATTCCCTCCCTTATTAAAAGGGCCACCCCTCCTCCCTTTCTTTCCTGTCTATCTTTCCTAATTGTCGAGTACCCCTCTATATTTAACTCCCAGTCCTGATCCCCTTGCAGCCATGTCTCCGTAATGGCCACGATATCATAACTATATATACTTAATTGCACCGTTAATTCATTTATCTTATTACGAATACTCCGTGCATTTAGATAAAGCACTTTCAGATGATTTTTACTACCCTTCCTTTCCGTTTTTGCCCCTTTTACATCTAAAGCTTTATCTTCACACATTCTGTCTCCTGTCACATTTTGACTTTCCGCTTCCCCACTGATACCCTGCTCTATTTCCTCTACCCCTGCCGTTATTACCCCCCCCTTGATACCTCCCCCCCGCTACTTAGTTTAAAGACCTCTCTACTGCCCTAGTTATATGATTTGCCAGGACCCCAGTCCCAGCACCGTTCAGGTGAAGTCCGTCCTTACAGAACAGATCCCCCCTGTCCCAGTACTGGTGCCAGTGGCCCAAGAAACCAAACCCATTATTCCCACACCAGTCTTTGAGCCACGCATTTAGCTTCTTAATTTTACGTATCCTCGCCGATTTGGCCCGTGGCTCAGGTAGCAATCCGGAGATCAGTACCCTCGAGGTTCTGCTTTTTAATTTATTCCCTAACTGCTCAAACTCCTTCAGCAGATCCTCCTTCCTCGTCCTTCCTATGTCATTGGTCCCCACATGGACCACGACCACTGGATCCTCCCCCTCCCACTGCAAATTTCTCTCCAGCATCGCAGAGATATCCTTAACCCTAGCACCGGGTAGGCAACACAGCCTTCGGGACATGTTCTGCTGGCCGCAGAGAACCCTATCTACCCCCCGAATAATACTATCCCCTATCACTACTGCATTTCTTCTAACTCCCCCCTCTTGAATGGCCTCCTGATCCCACGGTGCTGCAGCCAGGTTGCTCATCCCTCCCACAGCCCCTGATCCCGTCCTTACATTGAGTAAGAGCCTCGGTCATGCTCGTCAGGGACAAGGGCTGTGGCTCCTGCCGCATCTCCTCCTGGTTCCCCCTACCTGCCTCGCTTATGGCCACACCTTCCTTTCCTTGCTCACTGCCTACTGAATTAGTTAAACTGGTCGGTGTGACCATCCCCTGGCACAAAACATCCAGGTAATACTCCCCCTCCCTGATGTACCGCAGCGTATGAAGTTGGGTCTCCAGCTCATCAATGCGGAGCTGGAGTTCCTCTAGCCTCAAACACTTACTGCAGCTGTAGGGATCTTCTACATCAATGGTGTCGACAAATTCCCACATCTCGCAGTATTGGCACATCTCCTGACCGCCCATCTTATATAAGTAATTAACTGGTTCTATTTAAGAATCCCCTACTGTATTGATACACCCCTTATTTATATAATCCTACCTCCTATAAATGGGGGAAAGTACTCACCCCAGCCGTAAATTACCTACTGGGTTGGCTGTCTAGTGGTAATTCCGTCCGCTCTTCCTGTCTGGCCCACTGCTCCCTTGCAGTGCGTGGCAAACCTCTTTGCCTCTCCCAGAATCCTTAGCCTCTCAAGCGTATTGCGTGGTCTCCTCTCCTCAGCGAAGACTCTCGAGCCAAAGACTCACACTTTTCTCACAGGGCACTTCGCTCACTCACTGCCGCTCGCAAAGAGCTGTCCTGCTTAAATTGACTGATAAATTGCCTATTTACCAATTTACACAGCCAATTCCTCAGTTTTCAACTGTTTTCACCCCTCTCCTCACACTTGGGCTAGAGCCAATCAGTGGTATCTCTTGCTAATCTGTTGCTGCTGTTGCTCCTCCCAAATCTACAGCAGTACTGACTTTTTGTTATTATATGTTCTCATAGCTTTTAATCATTTTTGAATGTTTTTCAATGACAGAAAAATGCAGAATGTTTAACAGCTTTAGCAGCTGGCAAAGGTAATTTAATTCCATCAAAGTTTCTTCCGGGCAGGACATGTTAAGGGTCTTGTCATCATCTCTATAGCTTGTATTTGGCCCCGAGTCTTTCTGTCATTGGTGATACCTTAAGGAAGTTGCTGTGCTGTTACTGTATATAGCAACATGATACTACTCGATAGCAACATCTGTTACATCTCTTGTTGCCCAATGGTATGAGAAACAGTCTCACATTTCTGCTAATAAGATAATGTGGAACATAAATAATCTTGCTAAATGCTCTTCCCCTCAATGCACACGGTTGATGCTGGGAATTATTCATTCCGTTTCAAGCGATGGTTTACACATGCGTTCCAAGCACACACAGACACATAGGAGCCAAAACCATCTTGAATGCATATCAAATGAACATAACACTTTAGTTTAGTTTAGTTTAGTTTAGTTTAGAGATGCAGCAGGGAAACAGGCCCTTCAGCCCACCTAATCAGCACTGATCCAACGGTCAACTGAACACTAGTTCTATGTTATCCCATTTTTGCATCTTACGCACTAGGGGTAATTTTACAGAAGTCAATTAACCTACAAACCTGCACATTTTTGGAATGTGGGAGGAAACCAGAGCACCATAGAAAATCCACGTGGCCACAGGGAAAATGTACAAACTCCGTACAGACAGCGCTCATAGTCAGGATTGAACCCGGTTCTCTGTGCTGTAATCAGATTCAGATTCAGATTCAGATTCAATTCTAATTGTCATTGTCAGTGTACAGTACAGAGACAACGAAATGCATTAATCACTGTTCCAGATAAAATAGTTACCTGTGGTTTTATCATTCAACATAAATTGTGCAATGCAGACGTAAGGAACTAGAACTGCTGAGTGAGCATCTCTAGAGAATAGATCGGTGACGTTTCAGGTTCAGGCCCTTCTTCAGATTGTAGTGGGTGGGAGGAGGCTAAATGGGGACAGGACAAAGTCTGACAACTAATAGGTGGATACAGGGATACAAATTGGCAACATTCAACAAGTGTGAGATAAGGATATAACATTCACCAGAGAAGGAATATGGGGGGAAAGAGGAAGGGAAAAATAGGTTCACATCCGGGAGGAGCACAAAGAAGAAAGGGGGGGGGGGGGGCAAAGTTGTTTGCAGCTTTGTAACCTAAAATTGGAGAATTCAGGTTATACGCTACCCAAGTGGAATATATGTGCTGTTCTACCAATTTGTATGTGGCCTCACTCTGGCACGAGAGAAGGTCCCAGGACAGAGAGGTCAGTATGGGAATGGGGAGAGTAGTTAAAATGGTTATCAACCAGGAGATCAAGCAGGCTTGGCGGACTGAACGCAAGTGTTTGGCTAGTCTACACGGTCACACCGATGTAAAGAAAGCCACATCGGGTGCACTGAATGAAGTCGATGAGGTTAGAATAGGTGCATGTGAACCTCTGCCTCATCAGGAAGGATTGCTGAGGACCCTGGATAGAGGTGATTTAGAAGGTATAGGGACATGTATTACATCTCCTGTGGGTGGAGGGGAAGGTACCTGGGGAGAGGTGGTCTAGGTGGACTTGCACTTGTGTTTGCCATGATATGCTTAAAAATGTTAAGCAAAGAATCTCCTTGTGGATCATCTATTCATACAGCAAGCACTACATTTTATGGTGCATCAACATGCATTGACCTATTTATTGCCAAGATAGACTTGCACATATTTTAACCATGAGAACAGAACATTAAGGTACAGTAACTGGTCATTTATGTCTTACATCATGTGTTCAAACAATCATGATAAATGCTAGAGGGATTTAGTAAATAATAACATTTAGTTAATGAGTTTCCATCTATTGCCATTGTTTCTGACAAAATGTAAACATGCTCAAATTAAATTGCCATTTGGAAGGACGCAAAATGCTGTAGTAACTCGAGTTCAGGCAGCATCCCTGAGAGAATGGATAGGTGACATTTCAGGTCAGGACCCCTCTTCCAATAATTTTTCAATTGCCATTTCAATTGTTTTTCCCTCAACACTACAGTAATGCAAGAATAAAAAGAAGATAAGTGTAGTTTGAACAATGAACCTTTCATTTATCAAAGCATTTGTATGATACTGTGTTGAAATCTGCATCGTTGGAACCTCTGTACTATTCAATGTTTTTAATTAATATTTTACAGATAAGTCACCAGATAGGACTATCCACAAATGCAAATGGAGTACCACAGCAAGCCAATGGCATAAGTCCTGATGGTAGGTAGAAAAGAATTAGAATATACTGGATGTTGACTGGTTTGATAAAACATAATCTTCACTCAGTATGGTTGTTGCTTTGACAAGGTATACGGTCCATTTAGCCTCAATGCATTGATACCCAATCTGGAATATTTAGTGTTTAAGAGGGAACTGCAGATGCTGGAGAATCGAAGGTTACACAAAAAAGCTGGAGAAACTCAGCGGGTGCAGCAGCATCTATAGAGCGAAGGAAATAGGCAACGTTTCGGGCCGAAACGTTGCCTATTTCCTTCGCTCCATAGATGCTGCTGCACCCGCTGAGTTTCTCCAGCTTTTTTGTGTAACCTGGAATATTTAGATTTGATACTGGATGTAAATTGTGTAAAAGATATCTCAACATTGAGAATCCCACATTTTAATATGAAAAGCTATGGGTGAACTAATTTTAATCTTTAAAATTAAGATTTTAAATAATTAGTACCTCTATTTAAGAATGGGTGCAAAGTAAAACCTGGAAACTATAAACTGGTAAGCGTGACATCTGTGGTTGGAAAGTCACTGGAAAGGATTCTGAGAAATTAGATACACTGCATTTGGAAAGATGGGGGTTAATTAGAAAGAGTCAAAATGGATTTGTGCATGGAAGATCATGTCTCACGAATTTGAGTTTTTTTAAGAAGTGACCAAGAAGGTCGATGAGGGCAGGTCCATGGAAGTAGTCTATATGGACTTCAGCAAGGCATTTGATAAGATGCCTCATGGTAGACTGCTCTGGAAGGTTAGATCATATGGGATGCAGGGAGAGTTAGCTGATGGGATACAGAAGGGGCTTTTTGATAGGAAACTGAGAGTGATGGTGGAAGGTTGTTATTTTGGACTGCAGGCCCTGTGACTAGTGGTGTGCCTTATGCCCCTGTCCCACTTAGGAAACCTGAACAGAAACCTCTGGAGACTTTGCGCCCCACCCAAGGTTTCTGTGCGGTTCCGGATGTTTTTGTCAGTCTCCCTACCTGCTTCCACTACCTGCAACCTCCGGGAACCGCACGGAAACCTTGGGTGGGGCACAAAGTCTCCAGAGGTCTCCGTTCAGGTTTCCTAAGTGGGACAGGGGCATTAAGGATTGATGCTGGGGCCTTTTGCTGTTTGTGGTTTATATAAATGATTTGGATGAAAATATACAAGAAGTAATCAGTAAGATTGCAGATGACATAAAAATAAGTGGTGTCATAGACAGTGAAGATCGTTAACAATAATTACAGCAGGATCTTGATCAGCTGACCAAAGGGGCCGAGAAACAGCAAATGGAGCGTGAGCTGTTGCATTTTGGGAAGTGGTCAGGTAGGACCTTCAAAGTGAACAGTAGGATCCTGGGTAGTGGGAAGAGCAGAGAGATCTAGGAGATAAACACAAAATGCTGGAGTAACTCAGCGGGACAGGCAGCGTCTCTCGAGAGAAGGAATGGGTGGAATTTTGGGTCAAGACCCTTCTTCAGACTGAGAGTTAGGTGGAGGCGGAGATACAGAGATAAGGAAGTGTAAGGTGTGAGAATGAGGCATCAAACTGCCTGATTACATTTTATTTGTTTCCTTTATATTTATCTTCTGAGCTAATAATGATCTATTCTACATTTTACTTGATCTCCACCCCTTTTAATGTCTCGCTCTCACACCTTACACATTCTTATCTCTATATCTCCCCCTCCCCCGACTCTCAGTCTGAAAAAATGTCACCCATTCCTTGGCCCAAAAAATTACCTGTGGGACAGGCTCATTAGATAGACCTCTAGGGGCTATCGGAATCAAGGGTTATTGATTGTGGATGATCAGCCATGAACACAATGAATGGAGGTGCTGGCTCGAAGGACCGAATGGCCTCCTCCTGCACCTATTGTCTATGTTTCTATGTTTCTCTCCAGAGATACTGCCTCTTCTGCTGAATTACTCCAGCATATTGTGTCTATCGTCGGTGTAAACCGGCATCTGCAGTTCTTTCCTACGCAAAGAGATCTAGGAGGACAAGTTCATAGTTCTCTGAAATGGCATCACAGGTAGATAGGTTTGGGAAGAACTCTTTTGGCATGCTGACCTTCATCAGCATTGTAATTGAGTACAGAAGTTGGGATGTTACATTATAGTTGTGCAGCAGGTTGATGAGACCGCATTTGGATTGTTGTGTTCAGTTTTGGTCACCCTGTTATGTGAAAGATGTCATTAAGTTGGAAAGAGCAGAGATAAGATAAATGAGGATGTTCCCAGGACGTAAGGGCCTGAGAGGTTGGCCAGGCTAGTACTTTATTCCTTGGAGTGAAGGTGACTGAAGGGTGATATTTAATGAGGTGTGTAAAATCATGAGGGGGAATAGATTGGGTGAATGCACAGTGCTTTTCACAGTATAGGAGAATCAAGAACTAACTTTAAATAAAAAGAGAAAAAATGAATAGGAACCTGAGGTGCACCTGTTTCACACAGAGGGTGGTAAGTGTATGGAGTGAGCTATTAGTTGACAACGTTGAGGCAAGCACAACAGCATTAACAAGACATTTGGACAAATGCATAGATGGACAAGATTTAGAGGGACATGGGCAGGATGGG